>NW_027280968.1:0-181484 GCF_046629955.1 Centroberyx affinis
TTGCTTGAGCTTTTATCCCCATTAACGCACTTCTAGGCCTGATGCTGATAACGGATGAAAACAATTAATGAGAACAGACCTCACAGAGTCAGGAATTCTTTTACTGATCTCCAGTGGATTTATTGTTTATTTATAACAGGCCTGCAGTTACTGTAAAAGTTAAAAAAAAAACAGCAACAAAGGATTTTAGTAGAAATTGAATGATTTTGGCGACCCCTTAAAGCCCTTAGTGGAACTGTTTTACATCGCTGTCACAAAGTTGACTGACCACTTTCCACCACTTTCCACCAGCAGCACCCCGAACTACCAGTAACCTGATGCAAAAAGTCTTTCAGTCCATGTCTCAGTGTATTGTTTCTAACGTCAGCGTTGGGCCATTAACTTTGTTAAATATTCTACATGTAGTAGTTTTAATGTATCTGGGCACTTTTTGAGTCACATGGGGATATTTAGACTTGTGTCATGTGGTCAAGAACATCAACATCATTTAGAAAAACAGTTGTCTTACTATAGTGGTTTTAAAGCAACTCCAGATGGCAGCTGGAAACTGATTTGATTGAGAAAAGGGACTTTTTAAGAGCAGACTGAACTTTGATCGACCTGCTGTAGCTATATTTGACTTTTAGGGAGGCTGGGTCTCAATCCATGGCTCTGTATTCTATGTTTTGCTCTAGTCAGTTAGAGTGATGCATTGGGTTACTTCACTATCGTAAAGCTGCAATACATCACTAGGAAGTGGCTTTTTAAACAGGCTTTTCCATTTTTAGCACTGCACTAGAAATGTGGGTGGCTTTGGTGTCAACACTGTTTGGAATAATGTTCAGCTTCAGTCATTGGGCTGCTTGCCTGAAGCATTTATTCACTATAAACCTACACTGCTTTCACAGCACCCACACAAACCTTTTACATAGGTGTTACTTTCTCCTCTAGTAGTGAGCATAACATTTGGTTTCCACATCGGTGGAAGGCTTAAGCATGATTTAAGTGTTTGTTGTGTAGGATTATTGTCATGAATCATATCCTCTAATATCCTCTAATGTTTTTTGAGTGGATTTCCTAATTGGGGCCAACTTTGGTAAAATCAGGATTATGAACTAGTCATAATTAAAAGGACGGTACCTAAAGCCTCTCTGATTTATCATAATGTGAGAGTTATGTCAGTCCAACCAAAAAGCAAAAAGTTTTTTGTTGTTTGAGGTCTCGGAAACAGATAATGGATGTCAATTGGATACAAAACCATATTTCTGAAAAAATGTATTTAAAAGCTTCTTGAAAACCTGAACTATCTCTTTAAGCCATTACACAAAATCTTAGAAGATCAGGGTGAAAATCCTTTATCAACATTCTCCACAGCTATCTAATGATAATGTTAATAATGTGATACTTGATTGATCCCTTAAAGGGAAAAAGTCGGCTACAGAACAGCGCCTGGTAGGCATTCAGTGTCTTGCTCAAAGACAGTTCTCCAGGGAGGATGCTTGCTGAGATGGGGGCGTGAATCTGGGCCCTCTAGCCACCCTGCTGCCATTATCTTGAAAATTTTAGTCGGGTGGCAAGTTTGTGCTTTAATTAAAACAATAAAATATAAATTAAGAAATGTTCGAGTTATCTCATTGTGTCTATCACATTAATGCCTGCAGGCTGCTGGAGACGGACAGTAAGTCCCTGCGCTCCGTAAATGGCTCCAGACGCAACAGTGGCTCCTCCCTGGTGTCTAGCTCCTCCGCTTCCTCCAACCTCTCCCACCTGGAGGAAGACTCGTGGATCCTCTGGGGACGCATCGTCAACGAGTGGGAGGAGGTACGCAAGAAGAAGGAGAAGCAGCTTAAGGTGAGGCTAGTACACATGACTAACTGCCTGGATTGACAGCAGAGTCTGGGGCAGACCTGCTTAGAGTGCATTAAGAGCTTACTGAAACACATTTGACCTGGCTGACAAAGGTTGGGTTGATTCAGGTGTGGCACTTGCTAACTGCAAATACTGTATTTTACTTAATACTGTAATTTAATTAATTGATTTTTGGGATCCAAAATAATTGATCTCTGCATTTTTGGTAATTCCCTATTTGACAGGAATAATAGTATGTTTCCATAAATCTGTGTCCCAAAGAAAGAGACTAAAGCTCTAATTTTGTTCCCGGGCTGAAAGTTAAGTTAAACTGTGCATGGTCTTTCTTACAGTGCACAGTTGTGTCACAGGCATTTGTATCAAGCCAGACTTTATAATGGCCCTATCTATTTGAGTGTTTGCTTGGTCCAGAGGTAATTCCCAAGGCTATCTTTGTCCCTAAGTGACCCTGTAGTGTTGCCCTTGAACTTGTTATTTTAGTTCTTGGCATTTGAAACTAAATTTAGGTTGCCTGTTGCTACAGTAACTCTCTGAGGGTTTGTGATAATAACCCTATTCTCAGTCAGTGTCAGTGGCAGTCTGATTACATGTGCACATGCACAGTGGAGAATGTGAAGTGCTCAAAAGTGCATACTTGTGTATGTGTAAATGGGGAAGTGTAGTAAACGACCAGTAAACAGTGGCGTCCACGTCTGGGTGTGGTATTATGTAATTTCAGATGCCTCTTCCAAACGTGTAGCAAATTGATATTCTCTTCCCCTTGGCTTCCACAGAAAGGAAAGGAGGAACCTTGACTTTTCTGTCATTGTCAGCAAAACTCTTCTCTCTTTAACATGCTGTTGATGAATTCATATTTTCAATACTTCATGCTCCCTTGGGACCCACTTTCCAATACAGTGCCCTGGAAGAGAAATGTCTTTTTAATGTAACTGAGTGATTATGCTGTAAAAGCAGAGAAGTTTACACTGTAGTGCGTCATTAGGTGATGCTCTAGATGTTTTACATGATGCTTAAATGGAAAATCCACCTTAAAACACTTAAACATTTAAAAAACAGCTACTGGTGATGTACTTCACATGCCCACTTTGTTGTATGGTGGTGTATTTTTCTTTTTCCCACAGATAAGTGGACAAACGTAGATGACACAATGTCACATTGAGATATTTCCAGCTCCTCTACAATAGTAGAGTTTAATCGCAGAAAATGTAATCAGGTTTTGGTGTCAGTCCCTCAGAATTAAAGAGCAAAGGCTTCTTTCTAGACTCACCATTTTGCACCAACGTTCAACAATCACGCACGGTCCTATAAACCCTTATAACCCACAACTGAATGCAACAAGTTCACACCCGTTGGGGTTGTGGAAAGTCACTCTGTGAACTGTAGGCAATCGCTAACTGACATAGAAGTAGACAAGGCAGGTTGAAGGAAAAGAGTAAATTATAACACTTCATTACAAAATAACTCAAAATAATCACAGATTCATGATATAGAACAGTGTAAGAGTATCCGAGGGTGAATTGTCTTTTTAATTCACAAGGTTGCTCTTATATCTGCGTGTGAGACTGTCACCCAGCATTAGTGCGACAGGAAAACGAGGGTGATTGAATGAGCGGTATGACACAGCGGAGTGCAGCTTTCGTTCAGACTCAGACGAGATATGAGAAGGTGCATTGTTCCAGCACAAGGCCTGGTTTGTCTTGTCTACCCTCGGTGAGAGGGAGAGAGATCTCCCGCTGAAAGCCTGTGTGGGTGGACCTCTGCTCCAGATGCACCCTGGATTGACCAGATGCACATTACGCTTGCTCACACACAGGCACACAAACACACACATGACCCACACACTGCCAGCACAGCTGGAAAGGCCAGTGTTCCCTCTCAGCAGAGGAAATGGCTTAATCGAGTTGTATCAGCAGCAATATGTGAGAAAAACATTTCATACTGCAGAGTGCCTCGCTGACAAGATTATATTTAGCAGTGGACATTTATTATTATTATGCGCACTGACACATGGCTGTATCCTGTTGTAAGCAACTCAAGTTTTATTCTCACAGGAGGCTAGTCTGTTTTGAATGAATAAATTAATTTGGTGAATGTCACCAAATGTTAATTTTCATCTTTTGTAAATTTATTACATTTAAAGAATGTATCTCTTCTCCTTATCCCACAGGATCTTGTCAGAAAAGGGATTCCTCACCACTTTCGGGCGATAGTGTGGCAGCTGTTATGCAATGCCCAGAATATGCCCATCAAAGATCAATACTCAGAACTCCTGAAGATGACTTCACCCTGCGAGAAGCTGATTCGCAGGGACATAGCGCGCACTTATCCTGAACATGAATTCTTCAAGGAGAAAGACAGCTTGGGCCAGGAAGTCCTCTTCAATGTCATGAAGGTGAGTCTGCATTCACTTCACAAAAGCCCCTTTGTGTCCAGATAATCTTCAACAGCTCATTGCTGTTCTTGCCAGTCATGAGTACAGATAACAAAAATGCTACAGAGAGAGAAATGAGAGAGGGTTTTTGGTGTAATAGTAGTTTCAGAGTACAGATTGCATAGACGCAGACACAGGGTGGGGTGTTACACTGTTTGAATCCAGGATGAAAAGTGTTGACTCAGCAGTTACAACTTGGCCCCAGAGGCCCTTAGCTCTGCAGTATATAATCTGAACTCAGCTATGCTCCTGTGACCATCACTGAGACTCATCCAAAGCCACTCCCCGTTGCCTCAGGCCTATTCTCTGGTGGACCGGGAGGTCGGCTATTGTCAAGGAAGTGCATTCATTGTAGGACTACTGCTCATGCAGGTAATAAACCCATCTATGCCTTCAACACACACACACACACACACACACACACACACACAGACACAAACACAGACAAATACCTTTTTTTATTAGCTGCCAGCAAATTGTTTGGCATGTTTGCCTGTTTGTACAGCTGACTGAGAAAGATTGGGGCTTTGGTATCATCCTGTTTTTTCTTCATAGATGCCAGAAGAGGAGGCTTTCTGTGTGTTTGTGAAGTTGATGCAAGACTACAGATTACGAGAGCTGTTTAAACCCAGTATGGCTGAGCTGGGACTCTGCATGTACCAGTTTGAGTGTATGATCCAGGTAGGAACCTCGTACTAGCAAGTAAAACACTTCAGAGAGGGATTTTTGAGTAGAATGAGGTGAATTTCTATGATTTTTGTCTCACAGGAGCATCTCCCGGAGCTGCACATGCATTTCCAGGCCCAGAGCTTTCACACCTCCATGTACGCCTCCTCCTGGTTCCTCACCATCTTCCTCACCTCCTTCCCTCTGCCTGTCGCTACAAGGATCTTCGATATCTTCATGTGTGAGGTCAGTTGAAGGGAGACATGCTTGGTTGCCGTGGCTTTGCTCAAGAACTATCACACCTCTCCTCTTTGAATGATATTCTGTTTCTGCTCACTCTAATTGATGAAAATCTTCTGTTGCTCTTTAGCTCTTATTCTATTTCTTTACCTTGCATTTGACTCTTAGGCGACATGTTTGTTCTATGGAGGGAATACTGTCAGGGCTCCGTCTCTGTTTCTACTGTTGCTTATTTGTAATATTGGTGATCTAGGACACCTGTCCAGACACTATATGAGTGTCTGAACAAGAGCCTCAGCTAAATGCCTAAAATGTAAATGTGCCTGCTTGACAAAAAAAAGTAAAAAAAAAAAAAGGAGAGATTGAACGATGACGCATCCCTGCTTAGTGTGTCCACTTGCATAACAAAACCTTAAAAAAAAACCCTTAAGGAAAGATTGAAGGTTAGAATTCCCCTAACTGTTCTAAGAATGCCTTCAGATAAAATACAGAGATGATGTTATCTATGTCAAGTAAATATTATCCATTAGCGCCACCTGTTGGCAAAAAGAAGCATTAAATAAGTCCACATTTAATTGTAATGAATGAGTTTTCTTATGATATTTAGGACCTGTCTGGTCCAAACAGTCACGTAGGGGTCACAAAATGTGTTCCCCTAATTGCACTGTAAAACACATTTCACAGCACATTGAGCATTACAGAAGTGTAACCGATTACTGCAAAGTGATAACTGGTGATCTCTTTCGACAGGGTCTGGAGATTGTTTTCCGTGTGGGACTGGCCATCCTCCAGATGAACCAAACAGAACTCATACAGCTTGACATGGAGGGAATGTTACAGGTACACAGGCATAACCTCCACTTAACTTGTCATTCACACAGCTCAGATTTCTTGTGGAAAGCTTGCAAGTTCATTATTGTTTTATTATTATTGTTTTATTAGGATCCCCATTAGCTGGCAAGTTAATGACAGCTAGTCTTCCTGGGGTCCTCACAAAAAGCAATACAATACAAATAATCAATAATAACATAAGAGAATACTTAAGACAACAATAAGAATAATAATAATAATAAAAGGAAACAAATTACACAGCATCAGGGCGCATATGGTTTTGTTTTTTTTAAATTAACTTGTTTATGGGTGTCTGTCTCTCATCCTGTCTCGGTTTTCTTGCTCTACTCCAGCACTTTCAGAAGGTCATCCCACACCAGCTGGACAGCGGACCAGACAAGGTCATCCAGGCTGCCTATCAAGTCAAATACAACGCAAAGAAGATGAAGAAGTGAGTAGAACTGTCATTCCACCACTACCAATTTATTTATTTATTTTACCTGAGACACTCTGAAATTTACCCACGTCACTGCAAGCTCTTAAGGTTTATAAAGTTAATCAGCATGGTCCATTCTTTTGAATTTCTATTGTTTCATTGCTGCTAAATTTGCATTTTTTTCTGTTATGTTTCTGTTAAGTAGTTGAGCTTCCACCCCAGCAAGAATGCCAGCGGCAGGTGAGGGACATGGATGTTGTGGTTCAAAGCATCTTCACTGATGCTTTGTGAAATGTTTTTCAGGTTAGAAAAAGAATACACTACAATCAAAACTAAAGAGATGGAGGAACAGGTGGAGATTAAGGTGCGTGCAGACAAACGGGTGTTTAAAGTGTGAACAACAACAGAGAAATGTTCAGAACTCTCCAGCATCTATATTTGGATGTATTCTGTTTTGCATGACTTTGCGCATCCTTGTTTTGCAGAGGCTGCGAACAGAGAATAGACTGCTGAAGCAGAGGATAGACACGCTAGAGAAAGTGAGTGCAACAGTGGTTGTTGAGGGTGCTATGTCATTACCATACAACCCTGATAAACCATAAACCAATCAGCCACTGCTACTGGTGTTTACACACAATCATCAACCTTACATTAACCCATCCAGTGTATGCTCATACATCACGCATCTCCTATTGACCATGGAGTCTTGTCTTTCACTAACTGGGCTGTGTTAGTTGAAGCGTGTCCGGTTACATGATAAACTGTCATTGACTGGTATGACGAGTTTTCTGAATCTAGAAGAAGTTGTGATAAAAAGCACAAGCCGGATTTGGAATGCAAGTTGTCTTGGTGTCATGGTGAATCTCTGTGTGGGAACTTGTGATTCCTCTGGACACCACTAACTAAAGCAGAGATTGTAACGTGCCTGCTTGGGATGCGAAAGTGACCGCTTGATGCCGTTTGAGATGATACAGAGTGCTGCATGCCAAGTTGCACTGTATGTATCATTCTGCACCTTTCTGTGTCTGTATGAAATGGGCACTGCCTGGTAAAGGCACCATGCATGAGGTCTCTGCCGTGGAAAGCGAGGGTGTCTGCTACAAAGCCTTTGTCCGCAGGCATGAACACTGTGGTCTCAGTAGGCCTGTTATTTTAAACCAGTTCAAGGCTGCTGCTCTCTGGACTCTGACGCGTCTGTCACTTTCTTTCACTGCCTTTTTTATTGTTCACTAACTGAAATTGTTCAAAAGCTTGGATGAACGACACTAAAAGCCCAACGCCTCTGTTCAGTTAAACCAACCATGTCTCCTAAACGCTATTATTGTGCTGTTGTGTCACACAACACTTTCCCTCTTGGCTCTGTTTACGGTAGCTGTCCTGTGCTTTTCCTGTCTGAAACCTATCACTGTGTTATCTGCACTACCTAATTTTCACTTTGTCACCAGCTTTTTCACACCTTTTTCACCACACCTGAATGCAATGTTCCTTTTCTACCCCCTGAATCTAAAGAAGTTGCACCATATTTCAAGTTCCAAACAATATAGCAGTATTTCTGTCAAAACAGGAGGGAAAACGAACATTGCGTTTCTTCTCTAAAACAATCAATTGTTCTTTTTTGTGTTATAAACTGTCCTCTGGATTGTCTCTCTCTGCTGTCTCTTGTTGATATTTCTGTTTTGTAGGAAAGTGCTTCCTTGGCAGATAGATTGATCCAGGTATATTCCTTATTTTCTCTTTGCCCTTATCACCTATGCTGCACCTTTCCCCTTCTTACTATGATCTCTATCTCTCTTTAGCATTGCATGCTTATGATTAGCACCATGAAGGACACAATAATGATCCAAAATCTAGAAAATTGACTCACAATACAGTAGTTTGAATTAGAGAATTAAAGAACGAAACCAGATCATGCTAGTAGAATCCAGTATTGAATAAGTGCATGTAATCCCACATTATGGCATGCTGTACAAACCGCAAGTATCACTAATCATGGTTAAGAAAACAAAGGAATTAAACCAGAAATTACAACCTGCTAGAGTAAAAAAAACAAAACTCAATCTCTCTTGTTTCCTTTTGATTTGCCCACCCATTCCACCCTTCCGTTTCACTTTTTATCGTTCTCACTCCACCCCCTCCTCGGTTGGTTATGTCCCAAGGGACAAGTGACTCGAGCTCAGGAGGCGGAGGAGAACTACCTGGTCAAGCGGGAGCTAGCCACAGTCAAACAGCAGAGCGAGGAGGCCAGTGCTCAGCTGGAGCAGGCCCAGAAAACCATCAGGCAGCTCCAGCAGCAGCAGCAGCCACAAGCGGTAAGGAGGGCCACAGTGTCCCCAACTGGCAGGAGGCAAGGCCAACCCTCCAATCACGCCCACGCCGTGACAGGAGCCCCGCCATTGCGATGGGATGTTTTCCAGATTAGGTGTTTGTGTTGTGCAGTGCCGAAACTTCAGGCGGAGCCATTATCAGATTAGGTGTTGTGCAAGAACTGAGACCTAGGCCAATAAAAATGTGTTTAACATTTTTGTTTTTATTTAAGAGTTAGGATGTGTCACGGTTCTCCCCCTGTCTTTCTCTCTCTCTCCCCCACCCTTTTGGCATATGTTGCCTAGCAACAAAATCCCAGCCATGGCAGAGCTGGATTCTTCTCACTTTGCACACCGGCTATGCATAATGATCTCGTTTGGCATGCATGAATTCAAATTGGGACATGGAGTACTACACAGTTCAGCCACCATTTACAGTCTTCCGCATTCTTAGAAATATGCTCATGAATTTGTGAGCAGTTGTCTCATGGCTGGTAGGTTTCACACATTGCACCCGGTTCGCAGCCAGCAGGATCCTCTCGGTGCATATCTATTGACCAAACACACACACGATATCCTTAATTATTGATGGTCTGACTCCAGATGATAATGTGTGCAGGCATTACCGTTGTTTTACATAATTTGCTGTCTTGCTTCACAATGAGCAGTCATTAAATATTTATTTGAAAGTGGAAGGCAAATTTGTTGATGTCAGCTGAAATCAAGATTGAGTTCTCTGTATTTGTGTGTGGAGAGGTGCTATTTTTTGATGTGATTTTTTTTTCTCCTGCAGATTATAAGTAGCATAAACTGAGACTGAGACTTTAATTAGATCTCAATGCAGCTTACATTACTTTGGAGAGAAAATGTACCGTGCTTTACATTACTGGAGGTGTACTATTTTGTCCATGATTAAATACCAACCTTGAGGACACATAGTAGATATTGTCCCTCTACCTCTGCTTTACTGTCTGCACTCACTCCCATGTCCTGTCCATTGTAGAAGGGACCCCCACGGTTCTCTGAGGAGTCCATCCTGCAGCTGGAGAGAGAGCTGGTGCAGGCCAGGCTGAAGGAGGCGGAGTCCCAGTGTGCACTTAAGGAGATGCAAGACAAGATCCTGGACATGGAAAGGGTGTGTTGCCTCAGACCTGCAGCTAATAAAGACCAATTTTGTATAATCTAGCTATATCACCTATATATAACCTTTAAAACTTAGCCCCATTTGAGCGTGTTTGTGTCCCTCCCATAGAGGAACACATCGCTACCAGATGACACCAACGTGGTGCGTCTTCAAGAGGAGCTGATTGGGGTGAAGCTGAGAGAGGCAGAAGCTCTGACTGGCCTGAAAGAGCTGAGACAGCAGGTCCGAGACCTGGAAGAGCACTGGCAGGTGAGCACCAACACCTCAACGCGCAGGAAGATTTGACAAAATGTGTTACAAAGACAACAACCTCAGATCAAAATCAAAAGAGAGATTTCTTCCAGGAAGAACGGCAATAAAGGCTCAGAATTAAAATATGCATAAATTATGCAGAAGTGCTGTCACAGTGCAAAATGCAAACATCCGTGAAACAGCAACAGAGACCTCTTTAAAAAAAGTATAAAACATTTATTTCAAAGTAAACCAAAAAATCAATATTCCAGCGCACACCAGGATACTAGGATTGACACTATTTTATTAACAGATTACATTAAAAACAAAAAGGAGCCAACAACGCGTTTCGCATGTTGCTTCATCAGATTCGCTCTGTGCTTGATTGCCATCAGGTGTGTCTTTAGATAATCAGGTGCTGATTAGCGGAGAATCCAGCAGGTTCACATTCCCCAATGCAGATGCACTTCAAAAAGTCAACAATAATAGGCAATAGCAAATATAATTCTACCGTACAAAATTAGATATAAATATTACATTTCCATTTCCATAAGATAATGAGATACAGTTAATGTTAGAGTACAAAATACATAGTCTGGCTATTTCATCTCTAATACTACAGAGGATATAGATCCAGAATGCATACATCTCCATAAGATAGAGTGCAAAGTAATATATCAAAAATAATAGAAAAAAGTAGAAAATTATATATCAGATTGAAGAAAGAGGGTACTATACAAAATACATAATACATTTCACCATGATACATTACAAAAGTCGGAAGAGGTGAATACTATTACAGAGTAGATATTAAATATACCTGTCTTAATAAGGGAGGGGAGGGAAAGGGGCTGTGCCAGAAGGGGTTTAGTGGCTCAACTTTACCTACATACGAGGTCACCTGTAGGCACCGAGAAACAATGTAGGTTAGACATACAAGCACAGTCTGATCATCTGATGAAGTCTGATGAAGCAACATGCGAAACGCGTTGTTGACTCCTTTTTGTTTTTAATGTAATCTGTTAATAAAATAGTGTCAATCCTAGTATCCTGGTGTGCGCTGGAATATTGATTTTTTTGGTTTACTGTGGTTTACCCTGCACCAGCTGGCACCCAGGAGAGAAACACTGCTGTGCACGGGGTATCTTCAGTTATTTATTTCAAAGTATTTATTTCAATAATGGATGATTCAACAGCTGATTGACTACACCACCTCTCCCTCAGCGTCACTTGGCACGCACCGCCTGGGCGCTGGAAGGACAGCCCCAGGAAGAACGCCCTGAGTGAGCTGCAGGACGAGCTGATGAGTGTGAGGCTGCGTGAGGCCGAGGCCCAGGCTGAGCCCGAGAGACACGCCAGAGGATGCTGGAGCTGGAGACACAGGTCAGAGAGGTCACAACAAGTGTCTGACAACATCCTGATCAATCTGATTTATTTTCTTTTTTACTTAATTTTCCTCCTCCTGTCCTCATATGATGCCATTATTCATAGAAATAATAAAAGACAAAGATGTATTGTGATATACCAACAAGTAAGATGGATCACCATCAAATAATAGGTCTAATATGAGTGAGCTGGAAAATAACTGCTTTTTCTAATTGCATTGTCAAACCGTAGCCTTCAGAGGGCAGCAGTCATCTGTTCCCAACAATTCAGAAATGTGTGTGGTGTAATAATATAATAATAAACTTTATTTGTAAAGAAACTTTCATACATGGTTTGCAGTGTTCCATAAAACTGAATATTAAAAGATATAACATTAATAATAAATTAGTAAAATAGTAATGCAATAATAAAAATGAAGATACAATTAAATTATAAAATACTAATGATTAAAAAAAAAAAGCTATTGAATGGCAGCTTAAAGTGTTTTTAGTTGTCTTTTAAAACTATTTACAGATGAAGCCTGATGAATATACACTGGGAGAATATTTCAAATTCTGGGTGCATGGAAACAAAAAGCAGCCTCTCCACTTTTCCTTCACTTAACAGTGGGGACGCTCAATAAACCGGCATTTGATAAACTTTTGCGACTTGGAACATATTCCTTCAGGCACTCTGATAAGTATACAGGTGCTAAACCATGTAGTGCCTTAAAAACAAGTGAAAGAACCTTAAAATAAATTCTAAAAGAGACAGGAAGCCAGTGCAAGGGGGGGTTCACTCTTTTTTTTTTTTTGTCTTGGTAAACACTCTTGCAGCAGCATTTTGCACAAGCGACGTATGTTTGTGTTTTTAGGCAGACCAGTCAGTACTGCATTAAAATAATCAAGACGAGAAAAGACAAAAGCATGAATCAACTTCCTAGCATCTGCTAATGATATAAAAGGTCTCACTTTTGCAAATATTTCTTATATAATAAAAATTAGTCTTTGTTATGTTTTCCACATGTACTTTTAAAATTTAGTTCAGTCTATAATCACACCTAGGTCCCTTACTGCCTGTTTTACCTGTAGAGCCAGATTGCCTAATTTGTTTCAAATATTATCCCTTCTGCCATTAGGACCGATAAGAATTTCTGTTTTGTCTTTATTCAAGATATTGCTGTTCATCCATTCTACAATACTGGACAGATAAGTATCACGGCAGGTTTAAAATGGCTCTAAAATTGTTTAAAACAGAAGAATCTACGTTTTGTTTCTTAAGCAGAGGTCTTCCTCAGCAGTTTTTACAAGCCTCTGGAAAGATGTCTGATTTCAAAGAACAATTTACAATGTCATGTACATACCTAATTACACTGTCAAACACCTCTTTTAAAGATATTGTTGGGATGGGGTCCAGAGAGCATGAGGAGGATTATAACTGTGATGAAATTGTACACAGCTCTGATTCAATGACAGCACAAAAAGCATCCATTTCTGCCCGAGGGCTAATAAATAGAGTAAAGTGTCTTGTTCTGTCTGTGGAGTGAGTGCCAAGCCATAATGGATGTTTGATGATATTTTTTTAATAAAAAAAAAAAACATTGCAAATTCTTCATACTTAGAAAATGCATTTTCAAAGTATGAAGAATTTGGGAGAGGAGGATTTAACAGGCGTTCAATGGAGAATAGTATTCTGGGGTTGTGTTCATTATCACTAATGAAGTACAGATTTCTCCCTTGGTGTACTGAGTTAATGTAGATTGTAATGTAACTTTTGAGGATATCACAATGAATAGTTAACTTTGTTTTCTCTCCGCTCTACTACAGCCTCTCTTTAACTGATGTGTTATATTGTTTTTCCAGGGCAATGCTTTAGCTAGAGGTTTTTTTTTTG
Organism: Centroberyx affinis; assembly: GCF_046629955.1. Lineage (NCBI taxonomy): Eukaryota > Metazoa > Chordata > Actinopteri > Beryciformes > Berycidae > Centroberyx > Centroberyx affinis. The sequence continues at coordinate 13,389 of NW_027280968.1, forward strand.
TTTTCTCTGGGGCAACAATGTAAAGGCAGTATTTTAGTCTAGAATCAAAGTTATCAACTTTGTCAAGTATATTTCAGGATTTGTCTAAAACTGTTAGTTGTAACATAAGTGTGGAAAAGGTAGCAATGGATTCAGTATTGTAATAACGCTTCTTTACAGTATGTTCAATGCTTTCCTCTAGCGCACAAATCTATCTAAGCTGAAAAGCACAGTAATGGTCAGATATAGCCACTTTAATAACAGAAGCAATACCAATGTTTAAACCATATGAGATGACAAGAGCTCCATAAATTCTCTAGCTTTATAAAGGGTCATAAAATCACCAATTATTAAAATTATCTTGGTGGTTAAACAGATAGACAATAGTTAGATAGCGCTGGTAAAAAATGTGGCAGTATATTTTGGAGGTCTATATAAAGTTAAACTGAGGACTGGTGGTTTACCCATCAAAACTATACCACACAAATTAATATTTTTACAACTAAAAGTATCTGAGAAATTTGCGGCAGTCCCACCACCTTTCTTACCCTCGTGAAAAGTGTGAAAGAAACTGTACTGAGGAGTAGTAGTTTCATTTAGCGAAGCCACCGCCTCTGTGCTAAGCCATGTTTCAGTTAAATAGATAAAATCCAGTTTCTGATCACAGATGAAATCATTTACAAAGAAAGTCTTGCTCGCCATCCAGAAGGTCTTGCTACAGCTTTGGGCTTGGATGCTTAAGTGGGATGTTAATTAAATTCACGGTGTACAGTGTAGACTCTACACTCTAGAGTGTGAAGCAGTGCAGAGTTCTGATCATTGAACAAAGTGAAAATAATATAGTTAAATCTTTTCAAAATCTAATCCCTGTGCTCACACAGAATCAGATTCATAACAACCATTTGCGACGGGCAGAGCTGGAGGGGCGGGGTCTCCAGGAACGTGTGCAGATGCTGACGACGCAAAACAGAGATCTGCATGTGCAACTGCAGGAGATCAAGCGGAAGCAAGCTGAGATTGAATGCAAGGTAGAATTCTGCTGCTGGTCTACAACATTTAGTGCTATTGATGCTGGGACAAACAGCTACGGCTACAGCTGTATTGTGATGTAGTCTGTCAGATGTATATATTTTTCTCTGTGTGAATAAATACAACACAAGAAAGATTTCACAGCCTGCGTTAAAGTGTAAAATTATATAAAATGCCACAGATTTTGTTACTGATTTAGAAAACAAGCTCTAGGTGTGCTGGGGAGTGTTTTCTCCTTTTCTCTTAAGCCTAATCTAGCTGGAAAAGTTAACACTTTCGGTGTTTAAAAAAAATCAGTTTTGTCTGGTCTGTTGCCTTATGATAAGATCAATATCCAGATCCAGAAAAAGGAAGCGGCGTACTCTGCTGTTGGTCTTCGCTGTTAGCGATAGCATTTCAGTGCTGATGGGTCTGCTGATGCTGTTAAACTGCTCTTTGCACTTCAGCAACACCCCCATCTCTCAGGGATTTGCCCCCTGCAAGAGTCACACACACAGTAACGGCTCAGTAGACATGCTTTTAGGACTTTAATGCCATAAATAGTGTACATGTTGTTGTTTTTATATTGGCCATTCAGCACCACAAATCCCTGGGGTCTGGGCAAAATTACTGTCCAACTTGTTTGCTTTGTTTCTTTTTGTTGTTGCCTAAGACTTGTTGGCTGGTCTGTTTTTTGTAGAGTAAGGAGGAGGTGATGGCCGTGAGGCTGCGAGAAGCTGACAACATTGCTGCTATGGCTGAACTCCAGCAACAGATCTCAGAGCTTGAGATCCAGGTACAGTCCCAACTCACATCACATCACACGCTGTCCTGTTTTTCTGGAACGACACACTGCTCCTTCTGCATAAAGGTTTTGGTTTTTTTTTGTTTGTTTGGTTTTTCACATTTTTTAAACTTTTTCGTAAACCATATTCTGTAGTAGATTTTTTTTTAGTCTTAAGAGAAACCGCTCGCACAGGAAGGTTGCAAACTGAGGGGGCTATATCTATTTTGGTGTCTTTAGTGATGTGAGGAAGAAGGTGGGGTTGGTTAGTGTTTAAAGGAAAAGACACATTGCAGCAGAGGTGCAAGGTGGACAACAAAACTTTGATCTTTACAGTTGTGCTGCTGAGGTATGAGTGCATGCCTTCTGGGAGAGGATAATGGGCCTTTATTTTGAAATCCTTACTGGCTACAGTATCTACAGATTGGAGTTGTCTTATTTGACAGAATTGGATGTCATTTAAAGGTCAAATCCACCTTAAAAAACAATTAACATACAATATTTCTGTGATCTTGGATAATTCAACACGTGTGAACATGAACCACTCTCTCCCAAAGCTAGAATCCAGACAACCAAGGATCTAATCTGCGATGTCATCAAAAAGCAATTTCTGGATTTGCTCCACAGTGAATGAGAGTTGGCATGAAGGTGCCCATTGATTTTGTTGTCAAAATACAATTCCACGTAAACCGCTTAATCATCGTTATAATGCACAAAAATGTCTGAGCATTCTATTCCAGCCGAAGCCTAGAAATGGGTTGTTTCTTTTCTATGAATTGGCCACTAATTACACATGATAATAATATAAAAAGACACTAAGGATACAATTCTAGTTTTAAATTATATAATTAAAACAATTAAATATTATGAAATAGTATTTAACGAGATATATATAGGTAAATTGTTATATGAGGAATAAAAAACAAAGAGATACTGTACATTCTCAAAGGCCCAAAGCGCTGTCTGTGGTGCCAAGATCGCTCCACTAGTGGCTTTGTTTATTTAATTCGTTTGAAGACATTTTTATACTTTCATTGATTCATTGACTTTATGATGAAAGAGCTGTTTGGTGACATAAAAATTTGTTGTTGTATTTCAAAGCTGGAAATGGTTTGTTTTCTTTCATATTGTTTGTAAATGTTGGATAAAAATGGGCCTTATTTTTTAATCGTGGTTAGATCATGAAAGTTAAGACTTTGTTTCGATCTGCAAGTTGTGATGAAGTTGGGAACACTTACATCAGAACATACTCGTAAGAACAAGTCCTCAAGCAAGAGTGAAGAAACCACTATTTATGCCCTAGTAAATGTAACGCCACACACAACAAGGGTGACCAAAACAAATACAGGCCTAGGCCTACATCGCCAAACCTGAGACAATACTGATTGATAAAATAACCCAAAAACCAACTTAAATGACAACACTTGGTTCAGTATACTAAAGCCGCTTTTCCACCGCATGGTACCGGCTCACTCGCTCTTGGTTTTCCACTGCAGACAGCACCCTCTCAATGTCTGTCTTTCACAATTTACAATTGTCATTCAGCATGAAAATGTGGTATTGCTTTGGCTGTTCTCTACAGAGCTCCCCAGGGGTCACCAGGTAAGAAAAAAATAATTAATGTGGAAATCCATAAGGGCACCGATTGGTTTACTAATCCGTGGGCACGGTTTAGGAGTAAATTGTGAGAAAACCGTGCCCACTGATTTCCGCATCATTTTTTTTTTTGTACCAGGTGACCCCTGGGGGGGCTCCACAGTTATCCTTATTGCACTACGCTTACAGATTAATAATGCTGTGTGTCAATTGTTTTCATTGTTCTTGTTATTGGACTAGTTTTATAGAGAAATAGAGAAATAACATTTTAGGCTCAGACTTTTTTTGCTTTAAGCCCTGTGAACGGCTTGGCAACTCGCAAATCATGTCATTGTGTGTGAATGTGTGTAGACTTTAGGGGGGATGCACATGAATCCTTGACGCATTCCGATTTAAAATATTTATGCGACAGTAATTCTTGATTTTCTAGCATGTCCAATCTGGTTTTCTTTCTGTTTGCAATGGAAAGTGTGTTTGAAGATGCTTATTGTTGTGATGAAATCAAGATTAGGGTTTGAACACTTAATTTGTATATTTGGTCTTTATGTATTGGATTCTTGGGGCCATGATCATTGGTTTAAAGATGTGGGCCTTCACCCTTATTCATGCTTCTTTTAGAAGTAGTGGTTTAGTATCTGGATGTGAGACTTAACACGGTTATGTCTCTATACAAGGGCAGCAGGGAGCATTTTGTCAAAAACTACGCACATTAAGAACAAGTGAGGAAACATTTCAAACAAGTTACTTTTTGTTTAATATATAAATATAATATCTTGCTAGAATTATTATCCTTTTAACTTTTCATTTTTAAATTCCTTCAGCTTTGCCACAGTTTAATGTAGACTTGATATATTTTTGCCTTAGTTTAGTTGAGTCAGCTCAATGACTATTCTGTTTTCAGTCACAAATGAGTAAGTGTTAGACACTGTCTGGAAGTGGGCCCACATACAGTATATGCATATATGATAATAAATTAGATGTAAATGAGATGTTTATGTTTATACATTTATGTTTTGCTCCTCATTTTTGCATTGTTCTGTTTAATGGCAGGAGGTGTTAAGTTAGTCCAAAAAAAAAAAACTGAGTCAACTATGAATTTATTCAGTTACAGACAGAACTATTGGAAACAATTATGAATTGCAGCCTTTGGGTCATTTGTGTAGGCTGTTGAAATCTGTCGTGAATTTATTCATGAGATTAAGAAGATGTTTCAGATTGCCTCAAGTCTTTGCTGTGGGCCTAGACTATTTATAAGTAAGACACCTACAAAAAAAAAACTCCCTTTCTCCCCCTACACAGGCGCACACAATCACACAGTGTGGTCTGAGGTTTTGTTACTAGGTGATAGAGCAAAAACATTCAACACCAAAAATTTACCACTACCGCCCTCATACTCTTTTGGATTTGTGCAATGAACTCTCATTTGGATATGCAGGTTGCATCAGCAGATGCCTCACATTTTGTTCTCCTTAATTTGATGTATTAAGAAAACGAGTTGTTCTATTTGGAGATCTTACTGGGTTAGTTGCTAGTGTGTGTTTTTTTTGTTTTTTTTCCGTTCATGAGCAATGAATTGCAACCAACTTCTCTCTGAGCCCTTGGTAAATCACTGTGCCAGTGTTAACTTCTTGGTCTGTGGTTTGGTTACTTGCTGTATAGGTTGTGGCTGAAAACCCTACTTTAAGACTAAGAAAAGTTTTTCATCTTTGCCTAGGCAATAAAAAGAAGCTGTACTGTGTTCTTGTGGCCAGTAGTGGTAGGAGGCTTTGGTGATGACAGTTTACAGCTTGCTTTACTAAGGCAGAGGTCACCGTGTGATCTTTAAACTAGCTACGTCTGAGCCTGAATGGTGAATGTAGAAAACAAAAACCTGTCAGATGTTGATGAAGAGCCAACTGCGAAGGAGTATTTTAACAGTAAGGTGATTTGTACCTTGTAGTGATAAAATAATATAGCAGATGATCATTCAAGGATTTCTTTTAAACTTCTCATTTAATGGTCGCAACAATTAATATGAGGGTGATGAAAGACATAGTAAAGTGTATGTGCAAGACTCTTTCAGTATCAAAACTAGCCGTATGCATGGCCTATGTTCACACCACAGCTCCACTATGTCTGCCTGATAGGAAGTGGTTTCTCATCTTGAAGCAGAGAGACTCTACTAAAGGTGACATGCATGGTTTAGCTTGAGGTTTCCATGACATGCTCAGAGATTTACGCTAAATGTGTTAGCCGGTAAGGGATATTTTGATGTTTTCAGTTTTAGTTATTTTGCGTTGCCATAAACTGTATTTGTCACATTATGGGGAAAGGTACCAGTACCAATAGTCTCAGCCACCTTAAAAACATGTTTACATTGCATGTGTTGACATTTCTGTGTTCTGTTAAGGGAAGTCTAAAATTTGAAATGTGAAGGTATCCTATTGATTATTTTTTATTTATTTAATTAAGTTATTCATTCATTTGGTTTTTTTGTCATGTCAATCAGTCTGGGATGAGACACTTCACTGGTTCCATGCACAATATAAAACTTAATCATGGTTTATGACACTTTATGACACACACATTTTCTAGAAATCATGTCCTTTATTTGAGAAGTAGCTAATTGATAAAGCAAATTAAAAGTCATAGTGAAAATGTAACTATGAGTCTTCACACCATTGGTGTGAATTTCACGCATCTCCCACAATCCTCTTTGAGGGTTCAGAAAAAACTATGTCATTGCCACAGAACCGACATGGGACTGTACAGAATCTGTTCTTTGGTATCAAACAATGTTATAATAGGAACAGAGGTATCAGTATAATCAGTGTGAATGTCCTAAGAGCTAAACAAGACGTAGGTTTCTAATGACTATTAAGTTCTAGTGAATTTCATGGGAGTTCCTCTTACTAGTTGTGATTTTCTTCAGTTATCCAAGATGTGATTATCATGATGTTTGCTTTGAGGATGTTTTACCAGATTTTCAACCACTCAATTCAGTGCACTTGCTAGAATAAACAATTTTAAATTTCCCAACTTAATATACAGTATGTGATTGATACAATATTTTTGCCTATCCTATGTCCTAAGTAGTTTGCTTTTTAAACACAGATATCCCTTTCCCCCTTCCTTCTGTCATTCTACACTATTTGAATTAAATGGTGGACAACAGGCTTTGAGGTAGTTGAGGGTGCAGGAAGGCGAGGAGGCCATTACTCTGAGACGTTTGACGTTCCTGGCCACAGCTTGACACCTGGTGATTCACGCAGCTGAGCACGAGGAAGTCTTATTAACTGCCTGCCCCTTATCGTTACAATGTTTTGGAGGGAGGAAACCTCAAAAACAACAGATTCTTGGAATAACCTTGCTTGTTTAGGTCTCTCCCTGTCAGAAAAAAACCTATCGGGACCCGACACGTTCAACCCCACCTTACCACAGGAATCAAAAACCCCATCTGTTATTTTGGGGTGTTGGCCATACAGAGAAGGCAGTCTCACCTCTCTACCTCAACACCCCGCCCCTGCATAGTGTACGCATCTTTCCTTTTTTTGCCTCCCTGCTCCCGCGCTGTTGCCTGTGGTTTGCTTGAACTTCATTGGTCTCACTGTGCAACTGGCGGGTTCAAGGGTGTGATTTGAGGTCTGAAATAGAGTGTGTTTGTCTCCTATGCCTGCAGATGTCTTCACTAAGGAAGGTAAACATCACATGGGCTGTGTTTTACTGTTGAATCTAGCTGGCAGCCTCATCCCTAGGGCCCCAGGAGGAAATCAAGCACAAATTACACTATTTTGTTTCCCCTGACATCTGTGACTACAGTCTACAGCCACTCTTATAATGGGGCACTTTGCCATGCTGCTTTCTTGGTGATGCGGTTCTAGTATCTGCCACTATTTTCTTCTGCCTACGCTGTAGTTAACCACAAGAATTAATATCAGTGGGTATTTACTAAAATTTGCAGTTGCAATTTGCTTGGAGACTGATATTATTTTTCAACAATTGTATCACTTAGGCCAAGTACAGTGGCCATGGCACCTGCTATTGGCTACTAAATGGCTTAAGTTTATACCACTTGATCTCTGCAGATGTGTAGACGTCATTCAAATGTCCTGACATTGAAATAAAATCTCTATATTTCTTCATCAGCTTGTCAGTATTTGGGAAACCCACTTGTATCATTCAGTACTGTTGACTTTTTTTGTCTTGAGGGATATGATGTGTGATCCATTTCTGTATGATGTTTATTATTCCAACAGAAAGAAGAAGTGAAGGTCCAAGGCCAGCTGAACCATACAGACTCGAGCCAGTACATCCGTGACCTGAAAGACCAGATAGCAGAGCTAAAACATGAGGTGAGTCCCGTAGAGAACACTACATCAATCAATAATCAGTATATCTCTATCTTTCAGTGTGTGGAGCTTGAACTCCTCAACCACCTTACTTCACACCTATTTTCCCCTTGTGGAGGTTCAGATTTTTTGTTTCTTTCATCTAGGATTTTACCTTTTCAGAATGTTTCACAACTTTTGTCAGATATGGGTTTACTTTGAGGTCAACAGATTAGTAGAAGTGTTAACTACACCCATAGACTTCCTGTGCGGAGTTGCCAGCACACACCCCTTGCAAATACCTTTATAGATATAACCCACTACTCTATAAGACAATTTCTCAGTGAATACCATGGTGCAGAGCCAAGCTCAGATAACAGAAAGATTTGCATTAATCTCATGACAATATATTTTCTCTTTTAAAAATGAGTAGTGAGGATTTGTTAATTTAGAGAAACAAGTAAAAATGTCCCTATTGGTTGTAAATCAATTCAATTCACTTACATCTGCAGAGTGAAAGCAACTTTTATCACGAATGCCCCATACCTTCCACCCACTGCAATATGTTGATCAGATCAGACGTAACATTTGAGAAGCATGTAGGCATTGCTAAGCTTGTATTGGAGCTTCATAAAGTCAGACAGCGAGCCTTGTTGTCTGCCAGCAGACCAGCTGTTTACCAGGAGGGTTTCCTGGGATTTGTAGCTCCTCAAATAATTGTCTGTAGTGCAACATTCTGCGGGATTTTTCATTCTATAATACAAGCTTTAGCATTTATTCCTACGCACCTGACCTAAAAGAATTGCATGTGCGAGTTCCTCTGTTTATGTAAGTAAGTAATATAGCGTGTCCTGAACAAAAAAAAAAAAAAAAAGCAAAACAAAACTCTGCAGCAAAAGGTTGGTGACTTGTGGTTAAAGCGAGCTGCACTAAATCATACATTGGGTTCTTCCGGCCCCATATCAAGGCAGTGCATTCAGCCAGAGTCCTCACCCCCTCTCAGTTGGCTGAGGCCCAGTGGTCAGCTGTGTTAAGAAGGCTCTGCTATGAATCATGCTGATGTGTTTGTGGTGAGGGGATCTATTTATGTGCACCCTCTTACACCCTCACCCTGTGTCGTTTTGCTGGAAATATTGACTGCTGCCATTCAGGTGTATTTTCTTTGCAATTTCCTTTTAGTTGTGATGACAACAGGAAGACAAAAGGCCAAATGTACACAGGTGCAGGCAAAGACGCGTAGGCTTATTTTTTACATTGCCGTTTAGCCATTTACTGAAGTGTTTTTTTCTCTAAACTGGCCTCTGAACGCCTCTCTTCCTACATGTCTGTCTGTTGCATGGCAGGCTGACCCAGGTGAGTTGTGGCCTGGAACAGATGTGGTTCAAACCAGACCTCATATCAACCTCTTTCACCCACACCTCTTTGGCTCTCCCCCAATTCCTTAAGGCATGGTTATAGTGAACAAATTAGCCCATGTCTTATATCACATTGTACCCATTCCATTTTGGATAACATTTTTCTGCCTGCATGTTACTAGATTTGTGAAACTCATCCCCCCTCCTTTTGTGGCATCTAATATCACTGATTGCCAAGCAAGATTTGACCATATTGTGCTAGCAACGTTTTTGTGCATGTGGTGTCTGTGAGTAAGTCTTTGTTTTCCCTCTCAGAAGTGTATTTGTTTGGCCTGTTTTCGCATGCAGGATAAAACGGTCTTCGCTTTACTTCTAACGCCCGCCGTGCTTGCTCTCACAGATTTGCTGCTTAAAAGGGCAGAGGGGCTTGCCCAGCCAGCCCGCTTTTGATGGGATCCACATCGTCAATCACTACGGGGGGGACGATGAGTCTTACCACTCCTCGGATGAAGATGGAGTCAAGGACCCCACCCTGCTGGACGCCCAACAGAGGAGCAGCAGCAGCAGCCGCATCAGACTGCATCCCAACCTGGAGGACACTGACAGTGAAGGCGAGGAGGACGGCGAGGCCCTGCGGCTCTCTGTCCCTTCCAGCGGCAGCCACAAGTCCACCACCGTGTGACTGGCGGCCGCTGCATGCCGGAGTCAGGACGGAGGCTGTCATCACTCACTGGGGAAGAGGGCTGTTCCTGGTAGCCATCACAGTGGAGAATTTGGGGTCTTGAGCTCTGAATTTCAAAATGGAATGCATGATCATTTCATATCATGAGAATCACACTTATGGAGTTTTTGTCTTTGTTTGTGTTTGCTTCCGTTTTTCTTCTTCTTCTTTTTTTTTTTTGAGGGCAAACACCTGTTTGAGTACCACTGACAGCTGGCAGTGCATCATTCTGGGCCCCAGCAGAGAGCAACAACATGCAGATTGAAGAGCTTATCAGTCTCTGCTGGTCCAAATGATGACAGGGGGAACTACCAGGGAACTCCCGAACGTCGGTTACCCCCCCTGGCTAGGTACAACACAGAGAAAGAGACTGTGCAATAAAACATTTTATGCTATACGACACACTTCACACAATGTGTTTTTATATTTTTTAATCATTTTTTTAAAATGAACATCAAAAATGTATAGATCCCTTTACTACTAAGTGTCCATCATGAAGAGGGAGAAATGATGTGAGTGGTTTGTATCACTGTGTTGTTCTGATGAGCTTGGTGAAGAGCCCAGTATCAAAAACCCTTGTATCAACCAACATTGACTTGAGATAATGTCGACTTTTTGGCCTTAGCACATGATGCCACACGCCTTCCACCGGGGCTGGTGTACCACAAGGTCAAGGTGAAGTCTGCATACTTGTATATATGTAAATGTTTTTGGTTTTTTTTGTTTGTTTTTTTTTCAATTCCTTTTGAACTTGAAAATATGTATCTATATGTATCTAACATATCTAATGTTTAGAATATACTGTACAATTCAGACAAAAGGGACATATTACTTAGTTTAATACAGTATCACAGACAAATCACAGATCTTTTCTTGAAAGGGTGTGGGGCCACTGAGGTGAAAAAGAAAAATGGATTTAGTCTCGCTTCATCAGAAGATTTCAGCTTGCCGTTAATTGAGCATGTTACTAGTTAAACTGAATTATCACTGCAGATAAAGGGGGCTGATTTCTAAGTACTGCGGCTTTTATGAGTTCTCCTGACCTTACATTCAAACTATGAGCCCCATTGGAAGTCAAGTAAGCACAGAGTAAGTACTTTGTGCTGATGATCAAACATGAATAATGTTGATCTTGTTTGGTAGCCTATATCACACCTTTGTACGGAAATGGATGACAGTCCAAGGGAACGTTTACTGGGAGATAAAGTTGGGATAACACAACATAGGACACTTCCAACACAATCTAGGGGGGAATTAAGAAATTGGATGTCGTGTTTTGCAATTGATGCATTGGGCATTTTGTCAAGTGTTACCAAAGTAAGCACTATGTTGTGCTCATCCACAGGCCAGCTCCACTCCATTTCATATGCAAGGACCTGGATCTGCAAAACTATCCTTTCTTTTTTTTTTTCCTCCGAATGTCCAGATCGAACACTAAGCCAACTCCTCTGTTCTCAGCGAAGACAGAAGAGGTGGAAGTGAACACATTACATTGGAACCACAGCCTATCAGATTAGTAGCTACTGGCTGTCATCTTCCAGAGAAAGCAGAGAACATTATTTGTGGTCGGTGACAGTAATGTCCGTTTGACGAACAAGAAATCCTTTGCGGTTCGTTGGGAGAGGAACAAGTTATGGCACTTTTGAGCCTGCAGTGCACTAAGGACACACTCGGCAACACTATGGAGCAGCCAGCACACTGAAAACATGATGAGATTGTTGTGTGTGATGAGTTCACAATAAAACTGTTTGATAAACCTCTTGGCTGGTGTTTCTGATGTTTGAAAAATACAGTTAACCTGGCACAGACTGAAATGTGTGCAGAGAGCTATAAGCACATGTGGGATGTTTAGTCTCAACACCCCTTTCCCTCAGTGCAGATTCTTGCTTAGATTGACTGCTTTCAGGAAGTGGTTTCTCGTGGTTTTCAGAGCTGAGCCTCAAGCACTAATCATTTCATGCAGAAAACCGCATTTTAAAGTGGCATTTCACTTCGGGCAGTCTGAACGATTAACGCAGGTTTGTATCATTGACAAATGCTGATGGATGATGACTACATTTTTATTACATGCTGAGCATAGCCTAGTGCAAATACGAAAGGTTATCGTGTTTTTTTATGTTTAATGCAGTGATTGATACGGGGTTTTGCTGATATGTTGGCGCACTGACAAGGCATTTTGGTTCTGTTTATTCTAGGCGTAGTAAGACCTGAAACTTGCATTAGAATAAATTCTTTCTAAAAAAAAAACCAAAACTTAAATTTGAGATTCAGTGCCCCCTACCACTTAACAGAATTAAGTTAAGGCTATCTTTAAATTGTTAGACTCAGAAATTAGGCTATTCCTGGCACAGGCCTACTTCCATCACCTCGACTCTGATCGGTACATTTTAGGCTACAATCAATCTAACCTCAATTTTATATAAAACCCCATAACCTAGCTTTTTAACTAACCTTGTATTTTTTTTTCCAAATAGCAAAGGGGATCCTGAAGCGTTCATTAGAAACCAGACGGCACAAACCGAGGCTAGATGGTGCTGTGTGGGCTGGGTTTTCACCTGCAGGGGCTTTTGTTGCAGATTTAAATCTCGCCGAATAGCAGCTCTGTCTGTAGGAAACCTTTGAATAAATTAGGGTGAAATATTAAAAGTTTATACAGGTATTCCGTTATGGTAAACTGGGTTTGCATAACTTCTGATTAATGAAACAAAACATAACTTTTAATTTGAACACTATCTGCAGGCTTGCACTTTTGACGCCGCATGGCAGGATACCGGACTTCACAGAAACAGCATTATGAAAGACTTTGTCGCCCAAATTTGTCTGTGGCTATCGGCTAATTCCAGGCAGGTCGGTCTGCCTTCAGTTTTATCGGTAGAGCTTCATATCTTGACCGACATGGTGTCCGGATGCCGCGGCAGTGAGATGTCTAATCGACCCAGGGCATATGGTGCTTTGATTTCCTGCCCTTCATTTACAGATAGGCGACTTCGTTTTTAACCTGAAAATAGCCTACAGTAAAAATGTAGGCTAGTCACGCATGTAAAGCTATTAACAGCTTATTATAATATCTCCATACCGTGTGATTTGATGCAGTGGATGTTAAACAGCCACATCAGTAGAGTTTATCCACCTTTTAGGCTGACATGAAGCTTTATATGATAAAATCATAGTAGGCTATATAGGCTATTAAACCGATGTAAGTGATGTAGGCTTTTTAGTTTTTTTTTTAAGAAAAAAAAAAATCATGAGTCAGTGTTAGGCAGTGCAGTACTTACTGAGATATTAAGCAACAATGATTTGACATCCCAGCTGGCAAAACTGTTATGTAGGCTACTTAACTTTAACTCGCACCACCAAAGCATAAAATAACATCCAAAGATCATAAATATGTAGATAACTCAAGAAAAGAAAACAGATAGACCTATAGCTAAGCTTAGAATCCCAAGCTCACGAAATAATGTATTTTTTTCTGAAAATAGGCCTATGTTGATTTTGCTTACATTGGTGGTTGTTTGCCTTATGTTGATTACCCACTGGAGGTCCTAGTTTCTCATTATATCACTGGACCCTAATCCTACCCTGTCTTCACTTTATTGCGCTCACAGTAGATGAAAGGGCCCTTGACGTGCTGGTCATCGAGCTTTTGTTCTGTCCCCAAACAGCGACTGTGCGTCCTGGGCGAACAGAAAACACGTTGTCTCTGTTAGGCTTCTATTCAACATAACACCGCAGGTAATGCGAAACTGTCATGGCACCGCAGGCGTGAGGACGGCAAGTGTCTGTCACTTAATAGCCATAGGCCAACAGACCAGGACAGAGGTTCCAAAACTTGTTCATGTCAAGGGCCCCAAACAAATAGGATACATCAGACATCAGGCACTTCACCTAAAATCATTTTGTTGTTAGAATTTATCCAGAATTATATAGGCCTAAATTAAGGTGTAGTGGGCAGTGAAACCTATGAGCAAAATCAATCTTACAGCCTTTTCTGTCATTGTGCTAATTGGTGACACCGTTAAGGACCCCTGGAGGTCCCCGGACCCCACTTTGGGAACCACTAGAGCTTAGACTGATTCATCAACACATACTAATGGGCTATTCCCATATTTTAGGCTACTTTGTCATCATGCCTGGTCTATATGTTTAGGAAAACATTCTCCTATAACTGTTCAAGGGGGTAAACCCCCCAACATTGGCTACTTTTCATGTAAATATAAGTATCCATGTGCTACATTATGAACATAAGACGAGACTGTTGTAAGTTCATAGTTTACCCACTGTATTGCTGCAAGGCTCTTAACAGCGTGTCCAGGCACCCCGGGGTGCGCCTCCGCATTTCCTCTCTCTCTGTCCACCCAAGATTGAGTAACGCATTGATAAAGCGTGTATCACTTATCCTGATTGCCACGGGCTTCAGCTCCCCCGGAGACATTGTAGTCTGATCCGAAAGACCTGGACAACCAATTAGCAGCTAGAGGCAGAAGACTGTCTGCTACACTGCAGAAAATGTCCATCTTTACAAGTCAATTAGTCTCATATTCAGGCTTACAATCTTATTTTGAAAAAGAAATGTAAAAGATCTGCCAATTCCATGTGTCTGTTTGAGGATTTCCTTTAGATAACAAGTGTTGATATCTTCAAACAAGGTAAAGGCAAAAACACTTCGCTAGTCGCCTATCAAGAAAATGACACTTGCCTCTGGAAAAAGTACCGAAACAAGTGGATTTGCATTGGAGAGAAGTGAAAATAATTATCTCACCTCGTACGGCAGATTTTTTTCTGCTTAGATAAGACGCATCACTGGATTAAACGACTCGTTAAAGTGGACATTTTTTGCAGTGTAGCGAGTTGAGCAGCCACCGCGGTGACACCTGTCCTCCCAACACCTGGCAGACGGGAGGGACAGTCTGCGCATGCTCCGTTCTCAGGTTGAAATCTCTTAAAGCACTTTGACCACACGTCCCAACCAGTAGAGATCAAATCTTTGCAGGGTGAAGACGTAGCATCATCATACAAGGAGACACGTCGATTGCTGGATTATCACTGATTTTCTCTGAACACAGCGCAAAATGCCCCGCTCCTTCTTGGTGAAGAGTAAGAAGGCGCACAGTTACCACCAGCCCCGGACTTTGGAGGATGACTACAGCAAGTTGGATACTATATTAGCGCACATATGCTCAGGTATGTGGATATACACTGTGGGTTGGTTTGGTAGACTGTGTCCATACATCTTGAAATTATATCACATCTGACGATATATAACGTTGTATTCAATCAAAATCATTGTTTTAAATCACAGCAAAATAACAATTTACAAGCATAACATGTTGGTTATATATGAAATTATTATAGGCACAGAGAGAAATCTGTTCTCATGCGTAAAAGCCTCGCCAATAACAGTTTTGAGGACTAAAGAGCAGCGTGCTTTATTTGAGCAGGCCTAAAATAAGTGTTGTTTTTGTTTTTTACGATACAACAAAAATATTGTGTAACTGCTGATCTTTAGTGGTAGGCTACAGTGGAACTGATCCTAATCTCCCTAACGAAAAATCACATCACTATAATATTCCTATTGGGACTTAATAGTGAGTTTATAGCGACCAATGTTATTTTTTATCTTCTATGGTACCACTATAATATTTCTATAATAATCGTATTATATAGCCTACCTAGACACTTGCAGTGTGTCTGTGGTACTCGATAGTAGGCGTATAGTGACCTTTTGATAGGCTACTTTCTGACATTTGTTTTTATCTCCTATAATATTTCTATAATATTCCTATAGGGACTTGCAGTGTTGAGCTATCTGTATAGCATTCTTCTAAAAATAGGCCAGTATATATTATTATGATGGGTTTTTTTCGACAGGGTGCTCACTGTCCTGTGTGTTTTCTTTCAGACACAGATAAGCTCCCGGAGGATACGGACAGCATGACGGTGGATGGGTACGGTCTCTCCCCCGACTCCCACCTCGTTGACACGGCAGATTTTTCCCCCAAATCCTCGCTGAGCTGTGGCGAAAGTGTGTGCGGACGCTCCTCGGACTATGAGGACTTCTGGAGGCCCCCGTCTCCCTCTGCATCACCTGGTACAGCCATGACACAGTAGCCTATAACAAAACATCCCATAATACATTTTATAAGGATACACATCGCAACAGCTGAGGAATAATAGGAAGATTAAAGTGATGTCTTCGGGCATAAAAAATAGGCTAACCAAAAACTATGCTGTGATAAAAGTATAAACTCACTACTGAGCACCGCAGACACACTTCAAGTCTCTATCAATATTTTATTATATATTATAGTCATTTTTCGTTAGCCTATCTAAAATATGTTGTGAGCTTGTTGTTTTCCAGCACATTTAGGACATGATTAATGATAATTCATGTGAAGTGGGTTCATGCAACATGATCTGGACTATTTTCCCTAACGAAAAATCACTATAATCTATGGAGACTTGTGAGTTTACACTGACTTTATCGTGCTTTATGGCATTTTAGGTTATTTTTTAATCTTATATGATAGGCCTATCACTAGGCTACATCATTATTAATATTATTATTAGTATTATTATTACTATTGTTATTATTAGTATTATTATTATTATCATCATCATTATTATTATTAGAGAGGGCGATTTGCTGTTATATTTGTAGCCTATTCTTCTAAAACTGATTACTACTTATTGGGGTTTGCTTGTTTTGCTATTGTTGGCATTGAAATGCCTTTACGCCACATTTTGCAACAGTAGATGGCCTAAATGTGCTTAGTAAACGTGCAGTAAACGTTCCCCCTCTTATTCGTCTATGTACCCAGTTTCCCCTCGGGAATGATTAAAATTTCATCCGGGCTAATCTATTTCCCACCACAGTTGATTCTGAGAAATCCCTATCGCCTCTGGTGGATGAGTCCCAGCCCTTCACGGTTCCCTTCCGGCCGTACGCCTGGAGCGGCTACCCGGGCCCCGAGCTGCGGCACCTGGTGCAGCAGAGCCTCCATCACGGCCTGGAGCTGGACCGGAGCCCGGCGCTGGCCTTCTTCGGGGACAGGAGCGGCCACTCGACCCTTTTCGCGGACAGGACGCTGGGAGAGGAAACCTACAGTAGCGACTACAGGAGGCACGCCGCTGCCGGGCTGCTGTTTCCAGAGGGAGGCCTGCACGGGAAACCCCACGACGGGAAGGCCCAGTCGGACCTGCTGTGCTCCAGTCTCATCCTCAACGGCGCCTACAAGTGCATCAAGTGTAGTAAGGTGAGGAGGAAACAGACCCAGGCCAACACATTTTCCTATCACACCTTTGTAGTGATAAATAAAACGGTGGGTTACCTGCCAACTCCAGTCACGGTGGTCATCATAAGGACAAACAACCACAAATCATTTTTGCTGCCCATAAATCAACATTAATTATCCTGATGGTTAAAGAAACCCTCCTGAAGTGTCTTTGAGCAAGATACTGAATCCCTACCAGCATCACCAGGGCTGCTGCTCTGTAACTCACCCTGGCCTTTGACCTCCCTGAGGGGGGCAAGCTAAAAGAGAAAACTTCAAAAGGGAACAATAACATATTTTATTAAACAAAATGCAATCATATTTTCAGCTTCAGATTTTTGTGGCGTTTTCTCACCTTTAAAGACACTATCTTCTCATACTAACTAATAACTTGTATCAGTTTGATATTAGGCTACTTATCATGATCTAGGCTATACTGTAAATGTATATAATAAAGATTGTCAGCCTGAAACACCGAGTTAAGATGGGTTTACCCTCTACTAAATCCTGTCGTTGACAAAACCAGACTGTTTTCAAATGTATCATTCTTTAGATTCCTGATTAATCACTCTTCTCCAAAACCAATAACCTCGTGTCTTTTCTGTCCACCAGGTATTTTCAACTCCACACGGTTTGGAAGTTCACGTCCGCAGGTCGCACAGTGGCACCAGGCCATTTGCGTGTGAAATCTGCGGCAAAACTTTCGGACACGCAGTAAGCCTCGAGCAGCATAAAGCTGTGCACTCACAGGTAACTTCTTCGAGGATTACACACTCATCTTTGCCTATACATTCATTTCAGGCCTCCCGGTCTTTTCAACTGACCTTCAGTTTCAGGTTTAACGTATGTGCTGACGTGAAATCAAAACTAACTCATCTTTACTCACATTACAGGAAAGAAGCTTTGACTGCAAAATATGCGGTAAAAGTTTTAAAAGGTCGTCGACTCTATCGACGCATCTCCTCATCCACTCGGACACTCGACCCTACCCCTGCCAGTACTGCGGGAAGAGGTTTCACCAGAAATCAGACATGAAGAAACACACCTTCATCCACACAGGCAAGTAGAGGAAATACAGAAACACCTTGCAACAACATGAGTAGAGACGATAAATCACCCTGCATGCTTCATGTGTGCGTTAAAGAATCGGTGCGCAACTGGCTGCGAGCCTGTGCGTAAATGTCCCAAATATTCCTGATATTAGATTAGATGAAACTTTATTGATAGAATAACATAGAATAACATAAATAATTAAAACAATGGAACATATTGAAAATAACACCGAAAATATAAAGATGTGTCGGATGCGCAAATGTGCATCAGGTGTACAGATATGGAACAAATATAGGCCTAAGCAATTGACATTACCATTTGGATTTATAGTTATGCGAAGAATGTATGGATGAAGCGAACTTAATTGGAAGTGCAAACGGCCCAGTGATTGATTTGTATTTCTGTTCTTCAGGTGAGAAGCCGCACAAATGCCAGGTGTGCGGGAAAGCGTTCAGCCAGAGCTCCAACCTCATCACGCACAGCAGGAAGCACACGGGCTTCAAACCTTTCGGCTGCGACCTCTGCGGCAAAGGTTTCCAGAGAAAGGTGGATTTGAGGAGACACAAAGAAACGCAGCACGGACTGAAATGAACTGTTTAAACGTGTTTACTGCAGAAATGCCCATAACACGTCATTTAATCCATGAAGTTAGTCTTAAAATCGTGTTTTTCTTAAAAACAAGTGAGAAAATCTGACAGTGGGGTGAGGTCATTTCGCTTATTTCTATTTCCAATGCAAATCAACGTGTTTGGGGAAATTTCTAGCGTAATTTTCTTGTTGAAATTTCTAGTGGAGTGATCCGCTTTTATTGCTTTCTTTCATTTAGCCTATTTCTAGAAAATTCTCGGAACAGGTGAAACTGCATTGGAAACAGTTTTAATTAGCTCACCGCGACTTGTTTTTTTTTTTTTTTTTTTAAACAATATTTAAAGACTGAAACTAAAGGACTTGTTAAGATGGACATTTTGCAGTGTTGAGACGTCGACAACACTAGGTTATTAAATACTACTGTAGATTTTTATGAAAACCCAGAAAACCAGAGATAAGCTGTGAAATGTAACCATAAGCCGTGATAAGGCGTGATAATTGAATTTGTCATGTTCGTATGTTGACTGGATGCCTAAGACATTTGCTGAGTGTATGAATCCCATTTAATGGGCACTAAATCCAAAATATTTGTACTCACACATAATAAGCGGATCGGCAATATAGCCATCTAGAAAACTCGATGAAAATCTGCGCCTCTCGAAAGAAGAGTGGCATTTTGTTTTCAGTTCAGGACGATGCTGGCAAAACAGTCTCCGCAGACTGTGTGATTTAATAAACATAAGGGTTAAACCCAGACCCGAGGCCGGTTCTCTAAGCTGTTATCTTCCAAGTTTCTATTTTGCACATTTTCTTGTCAGTATGAACGTTCTGTCGTTTACTAATAAACATTTTAGATTTTACTTTCCAGTTGTTGTTTGAGTGAAATGAAAACTGCAATAAAATTGTGGAATGAAACAATTTAAGCTTATCTTTTCCTAATGAATAGCTACAATAGGACAGGCAAATCTCCAGAGAGTGAATCATTAAAATGACCGGATTAAAATCTGTCCAAATTTACAACTTCTTACTGATCACGTCAATTGCTTATATTCCAGGTGGTTAATCAGACACCTGGAATTAAAGCAGAATAAGAAAAAACACCTTGCTGCAGAGCTCTAGTCCCATGTTACAGTTTTCTCTGCGTACAGTGTCAATGACAGCCTAATTAGCGATGCCAAAAAATGAATGCTGCTGAATGAAGGCTATTTAAACACAAATGATCTATCTACCAGTATTATTCAATTACTTCATAGCTTTACTGTGAAGTAGTTTATCTTTCTCAGGCTTTTATCGTTCAAAACACTGGAATAACTGATGGACTAATTGACTAATTTACTGCGAGTCTCACTGACTCAGGTCCGCCTCAAAGTAAACAGCGAGGAGACCACAAAGCAAGTCATATAATTCCTTGGACGTTTGTTTGTTTGTTTTTTATTTATTGTAATCCTTCATCTACAATCCACAAAAAACAGCAGGAAGATACCTGGCTTTAAACCTGTTTGTAGTTTATTAAAACATGAAAACAAAGGAATTCTGGCAGCGCGCCGTATTCATGTTCGTGCTTTTTATCGCCCAGAGGCTACTATGGATTGTGTTTGTTTTGACCATTGTAGTCGTTTGTTTGAACCTTAAACATTGCCTGAGCAGATTTAACCGTTAACCAAATGCTTTTATACCCGCATAGCTGTTTTTAAAACTGAGCTTTTGAAAGAAGTGTCTCAGCCCCAGATGAAGCAACACAGCTGGGAACTGAAGCTTGCACGACTGGGATGATCATTACTAAGAGGCTATAATTACGTCATAACTTTAGTTTGAAATAGTTCCTCTTTTGTTAGGATTTTTTTGTTCAAAAGTTTAGAATAAGCAATGAGCACAGATTGATTTCACATTGAATGGATCACAGGACAGACAGCCAAGCAGATTAAAAAAACGCACTGGTGATATTATTATAGACAGTGATGTAAATACAGAAGGTGGCTAAACTATGTCACTCATGATCAAAAGGTAAACAACTACTAATATGAACTTCTTACTATGATGTAGACTGAATTTTGGTCATAAACATGAGTTTTTAGGTGAGTTTAACCTCCATTGCCTCCATGATGTCTAGACCTAAACAACTCTTATCTCATTAATTTGATTCTTTTTTTTTTTTTTTACAACTTCTGCTCTTATATACCTTATCTCTGAATTACACAAGAGAAAAAAAAAGAGTGAAACAATCAGTTAGTCGTCCTTCCTCAACATTGATTGAAATCACTGACTCACAAGGATTTTCTATGCCTCAGTTCCCCCAAAATCGTACAACATCCAGGCCTGCAAAAATACTGAATATTTTAAACCCCAAGATGAACAGACTACAGGAGAACAGGAAAAGGCATGCTCATTTAAACTAGGTGGGTGGGTGGGTGGGGGTGTAGCTGTGCAACTTGGTGCTACTGGCTGGGAAAGAGCCAAGCAACCTATTCTCTTTAAATAAAAAACCTTGGAAACTTTAGTTTGGAAGAGGCTGGCATTCCCAATTCTAAAATGTCAGCAAGTCTAATCGACTTACAGAACTACAAGACTCACAGATGAATCAAGAGTGATGCTGACATCAGAAAAGGAGACACTTTCTGTTCACTCTGATCTGACTGATTGAGGCTGCTTCTGTATCTGGGCATTGGGGAATTTGACTTTGTTGAAATGAAACCGAGTTTGCCATTAAGTGCCTTTAACACTCTGAGGCAGCCTCAAGCCACCATCAGCCATTTCACATGCCTCTGAAAAAAAAAAAAACACTGGGCAAGTATCTCAGGTCTGACGTCACGCTGGTGTGTAGTGCAGGTATGGAGGTTTGATTTGTTTTGCCTCTTCACTTCACTGAAGCGCAGGTTTCTGGATCAAACTCCTCTCACATAACATTTTCCGAACACAAAATATACTGTATGATTCCCTCTGAGAGAAGCTTTTCAAGCAAAATCTCTGAGAGAGGCTTTCCAAGCAAAGAGCCATTAGGCTGGCCAGATTTCCTCCAAGGCCACGGGTGGATTTTTAAAGCATTACCCCACTGCCCCGAGGCATATCAAATATGAATAGAATACGGCTCAATCGATTCGAGTGGGTGAGTAATCAGAGCGTTGCAGTCTGAGGCTCAAATCTAGGCCTTCTTGTTGGTCCTGAAGCACACACACACACACCACACACATGCACAAGGCACATGCACAATACACACACAAACGCAGGCACACATCCGTACACACACACCCACACATGCATACACACAGAGCTATGATTGAATTAATTTTTCTTGACATAGCAGACATAGTTGTGCAATTAGAAAGTTCACTATTCTGGGTTTGGTGGTTTTGGATAATTCATTATTAATCTCAAATAAGACATGAATTATAAAAGAAGGATTTTAGAGGCATACTTTGGTCTTTGATTTTTGGTTTGATTCTTGGTATCTCAAACAATTTAAAGAAGCTTAAATCCTCAATCTGGAATTTTTCTATCACACTTTTTGCAAAACACTACACACAGTAATGTGTAGTTTTCTCTTGTTCTCTACATTAGACACAACATTCAAAAACAAAAATCGCATGTGTTCATTTAGAAGTATTGCCATCCCAAATGCTTAAAGGAATAGTTTACCCATCATCTACTCACCATCATGCCAAATGAAACACAGGTGAAATTTGTTAGTCCATATAACACACAGGGAGGTTGCCAGCACAACTTGGTAGCAGCCAAAACAACTGAAGTCAGTGGGGACCTGTTCTTTAGAGTTCCAAAACAAAAACAGCCAAACAATCACACTGTGAATAGAAAGACCTATACACCATTATTTGTTGCAAATCAATCAGCTGTAGTTAAGATTTGCACTAAATTATGGTGTAAATATACTGTAGGTCTTTTTGGAACTCTGAAGAATTGCAGTGAGAGGAAGAGGAGTGACAGTAAGAGGAGGAAGAGGATGACGAGGGTAAAGAAGAGCAAGGAGAACAGTTATCTCAGATGAGATCCAGGTCACTATGGTTCACCATGTGGTCGACATGGGTTGAGCATGAGGGAGGCTAGGCAGAGTCCAGACCAACCTGAGCTTCACTGCTGCTGCAGCTTCAATCATCCAGATATTCAGAAATGAGAACGGGCAAGTAGCCTAATCTCTACACCATGCTACTGTTCTTTAATAGTATACTGTAGTAGTAGTAGTAGTAGTAGTAGTAGTAGTAGTAGTAGTCCTACACATCAGTAGGTCTGTGCTACTCAGTGATGGTTGGCCTATGTTACAGTAATGTGTCATTTCATATTGAAAAATAGAAATATTCTTGTACCCTAACCAATCACATCATGTTTTTAGATCTTCTGCAGAACTGAGAGACGACCAGTCTGTGTGAACATGGCTTGTGATGTAGATAAGCTGCTGTCCGACACAAATAGGAGGCAGGATGCAGTCTCATTTTTTATCCTTTTTTAATTTTTTTTGTTTTACAGAAAACCTTCTTTTTCTGTTTTTCTCCTCCTACATTGTGTTTTGTATGTAAAGCACTTCACATATTCAACACATATTCAAGTGTTGAAATAAAGTATTTGTGATTGAAATACAGTATTTGGGCGTAACAATATTTGTGTATAAATACATTACTGTAACAGCCTTAACAGGGCTGCTGTGCATACGTCTAACTCTCAAAAGATGTATTCATATGATGGTTGTGTGTGTCATTTTATTACAAAATAACATTTTGAAAAGAGATAAAATGGTTTTGAATGCAGTGTTTCATTTTGTCAGTGATTTGTGGAGTTTAGTGGTTTTGTGTTTTGAGTTTTGAAAAAAAGAGCCCTAGTTCCAGAAAATGTGTGTAAGCAACTGTGAAAAAATGTAATCAAGAATATTACATAATGATTTTTTTTTCCTGATTACCTATGACAGTGCCTCCTTTTTTCAAAAGAATATGGAATAGACTATGAATGGAATAGGAGAGGAGACACCTCTATACAAACACAAGGATTTCCACAAGAGAAGATATGTTTCTCAGTCAATGTCAGTCTGCAATCAACTCATTCACGAGGTGTGTAAAGACTACCAGTCAAAACCTCAGGACCTTTTAAGCCAAAGTACTTATTTTGTTCAGCTGGAAATGATTACAAAACATTTGTTTGAGGGTTTATTTTTTCATGTGCAGAAACGCACTTCTTGATATGGGACGTGATAACTGCAGGAGAGACGTTATCACAGGTCAGCAAGCAGAATAAACACTAAACACTTTGTGAAACCAGACCCCGTCTCCTGATTTACAGCTGTGATACGTGGCCTGCTGCACTAGACTAGACAGAATCTGCTCAACACACATCACACACACACACAGCAACATCTCATAGACAGAAAGATCACACCCAAGCCACTGGCGAATAACTGGCACCAGCAACATCTGGCGAATGGCAAATGCTGAGTGCAAGAATAATATCTCATTCATGGTGAGAAAAGATAGGAAAGATATCATGAAGAGAGAACAATTGTGATTATTTCCTGAGGGCGAGCAGAGTCGTTGTGTATACTGTAATAATAATGCGGTCAGTGCTCTCACGCACTGATCAGCAGATTTCACACAAGTTTGACAAGTTGTGCAGAGAGATACGTTATGGTAAGAGAGCTACGGGATTTCTATCGGCAAGATGATGAGAAGACACATTGATCAGTATGTTAGGATACAGGGCCCCTGTAGATGGAAGATGGAAAGAGGATCAATGAAAATGAAAACCAGGTGCTGGATAGAAAAAAAAAACCCTGAAGATTGCTGATATGCTATATTTGTTTTTTGAAGCACGTTCACACATTTCAACTGGGAAAGTTGTTGATGCTGTGTGAGAGAGAGGGAGAGAGAGAGAGAGAGAGAGAGGGAGAGAGAAAGAGAGAGAGAGAGAGAGAGAGAAACTTTCCTCCTCACCTGGCCCCTCCCTCCGCTCTGCTTGACACGGCAGATAGTTGGGACGGACCAGGAGAGGCAGCGGGCTCATATAGGACACAGCTCTTTTGTTGCAAAGGCTTATTCATTATTCACCTGATCTGAAAAATAGACTGCAAGCCAACTGCACAGCTGTCATCAAGCAGCAAGGCGTAGACACAAATTATTCATGACTCGGGGAAAGAAAAGGCAGGAGAATGAGAGAAAAATAATAACAAGAGACACCAGTGAAGCGGCTGACAGGCCGAACACGTGTGGGAGAGCCGGCCTCTTCGGGCTAACAAGCTTTCTCCTGGAGCCACTGGACTCTTTTTAGGACTCACTCACACCACACACTTTTACTGCACACACAGAGGGAACTATAGATGTGTGTGTGTGTCTGTGGTTTCTATTGTTTTACAAAAGTTACAACATTAATAAATCAATTTAATTGAGTTTCTCTATTAAGTTTTAACAATCATATATGAGGTTCCATGTTCTCTTAGTTGATTTTAAGTACCTCATAGTGTCATGGCAACATATATTTTGAATGAACTATGGATGTATGAATGAATGAATGAATATTTTATTTTCGTGTCTGGTCATTTACATGACCCATCCCTCATGGAATTATTCAGACACATTAACTAACAACAAACCAAAAAATCCAGCATGTTAACCCACCATCATCTAACAGCACAATACATAGATATCATCCAAACATAAATATAAACATAAACAAAAAACCATAAACATCATCCAAACATAAACCTCCCACAAATAACACTCCAGGAGATATCCCACAATGGAAAAACAGCAAAAGTATGATGTATGTGTGGTTTCATGTGTTTTACATTGTTTTACCTAACGTTACACCATTAATAAATCAATTTCTCTCTATTGACTTTCTCTATTGTTTTAATAATCATATATGAGGTGTCAAGTGTCTCATATATATTTTGAATGAACTGTGTGCGTGTGTTTACATGTGTTTTATATTCTTTTAGATAATGTTACACCATTAATAAATACATTTTTTTCTATTGTGTTAAGTTTTAATAATTATGTATGAGATGCCCTGTTGTCTTAGTTGATATCTCATAGTGTCATAGCAATAAAGGATCTCATAGCAACCTCTAGGACTAGCCCATATTTTCAGCCCGGCCTGATATGACACATTCAGGCTCATGGAGGGGTGGGGGGGGGGCGGTGCTTACTGAGGACCTTGTTTTCAGTTTTCAGACCTGTTTATAATGGCATGTCCCATGACTAGACCAGACTAATCCATCACTCCAGAGAGGCTGTGAAGTGACCAAGGTGTTTGCGTGTGTGTGTGTGTGTGTTTTGGATCCTGAAGCCGTGACCACACACACACACACACACACACACACACACACCAGTGACATCAGAATCAAATGAGAGCCGACATTTTTCTCCAGCCGCCTTGAAAGCTTTCCATTAGCCCCGCTCTGCTCTGAGGGTCTGGGGCCCTGAACAGCATGTGTCCATAGGATGGGGGGTGGGGTGGGGGGTTAGGGGAGACCCACAAGTTTGATGAAAGCGGGGGTTGCAAAGGCCGTCTGCTCATTTAAAGACATGTTTATCCGGTTCATTTAGCATTACATATCACTACACAATTTGGATGTGAGCTGTCACTCAGGAACAAAAAGGCTCTTCTGCTGCTGCTCAGTTAGGACTTCTGTCTGCCTCAGATTCCTCTGCTCTCTGTACTGCATTTCCGGGTGATTTTACACATACAATACTCTCATACTATATTCTGTACCTGCACATGTAAAATACAAAAAAAACCTTTGTGTTCAATCCTAATCCTTTTACCGCATCTGCTGCTGCCATCACATTCCTGTCTTACTGGCCTTGTTTCATCTTTATCTGAAGTCATGTCTAATAACAAATGAATCCTGAAGGTGACATTAAAAGGATCCACTTTTGGTTAAAAGGCTTGATAACAAAGGATTCTCTTAAGGGGAAAGAAAACACATGGAAAGGGAATCCTGTGAACCTAAGTGACAAGAGAGAGCGCTTTACAGCCTTTTAGTGAATAGTCCATACTCATGTTCATTCATAAGAAATAGGTTTTACATCGCTTACAATATGTCATCTAGTGTGCAGAATGTAAAGCTATGAGGTTCATCCACAAATCCTTGCATACTACACAGTTAACACGCTAAAACACTAAACTGAATAATGCTAGATTAAGATTGTGCCATTACCTGTGCAGTAAAATTTAAGCAGCAATAACACACTACTTGTAAAATAATTTTGTGATGAGTTTACTGGTACAGCACGCCCATTAATAAGTGGAATACATACTGCTCTAATTTCCATTTGTGTAATACCATTCAAAATGTGTTCAACACATCTAAATTACAATGTAGTTATGAATAAATAAACAAATCAAAGATGTACAGTACAATGCATTCTTGTGTTGCCAAAATATTAATACAGCAGTAAACAGTGTTATTACACAGCAAAGTCTAGGCATTTCTCCAATACCAAATAATTGAATGTTAAGTTTCTCTGTCAAAAAAACTCTTTCTGCCTATCTTATCTATGCAAACAGCACATGATTTGGGAGCGAGCATGGCAGCACAAGATGTTACTTTGTGATACAGTCATACACTTAACCAGGCCTGATTGCGGCTATGAATCTTTCTAAAAAATTCATAAGATCCATTTCACAAATGACCAAGCCAAGCGTGCGCCTGTATCCAAATAGCAGAGAGAGAGCGAGGCGAGGAAGATCTATAAAGGGAGCCGGAGCCGGAGGAAGGAGGACAAAATGACAAAGATTTATTCTCAGCCATGATCAAATATTTATGCTGAGGCATTCAAGTAAAGTTACTTTTTGTGTTCTGATTTAATGAATGATTTGAGCGGTGGCAGTGCTGGGAGGCACAGATGTTGGGTTTGCTGAAGCCTGCGCTAATGCCCATTCAGGGGGCCGTGTGGTCATGTGTCAGACTGCAGCAGGATCAAAGCAGAGTAATGCCATCGTGGGGATCACAGCATAGAGGAGAAGGATGGTAAGTACTTCCCCAAGCCCAAAGGTCTTCCACAGAGACAGAGAGAGAGAGAAGAGAGAGAGAGAGAGAGAGAGAGAGAGAGAGAGAATAATTAATATATTAATATTCTGTTTAAATTGAAGAATTCTGCAGCAGCATGGGTGTCATTAATGACTTTGACAGTTTTTCTCCTACTTCATTCATCAATCAATTTATTTCAAATACGATGTTAGACTGAATGATTAGCCCACCTATTTTGTTTCACAACATTAACTCGATATCTCTGTTATTTCTTTCCATATCTCAATATGCTGCCAGTCACTCTGGTAGAGGCAGGGCCACTTTACAATGGCTCTGGCTCTACGGTAGGATTGATCCAAAATGACAAAGCCACAGTCAAAGGAAATGGATCCAGGCAGTGCTGTGACTCTCCCATTCCCCCTCTGGCATCCTCTGAAACATTAATGATCACAAGGAGAATCTGATCTGGCCATCTTTACTCTGAGTTTTATCTTTACTCTGAACGCCTCGCCCACCAATAATATTCACATAACCTCATGAGGTGGCCTCTGGGGTGGGATATGAAGGAAGCATCGATTAGTTGTGTCAAGCAATTATGATAAATATAAATAGTTAATAGATAAATAGTATACATTTACCCAAAATGAAGTATAGATTCAGTTGGTTTAGTCATCTCAAAATAAACAAATGAGCAAACAAACCAAACATAAATGAAAGAATTATTAAAAAATATGCTTCTACAACATTCTAACTGGTAGCCAAACAAAATATTCCAGAGAAAAGTTATTAAGTCTGTAAATTCAGAGAAGGGCCGGATCAGATGACCTGAAAGGAAGCCGTGAGTGGGCAGAAAGTGCCAGGAGACATCTGTGGCAGGTGAAATAGAAATTGTAACACTCGAGCGAACACTTAAACGGATAAAGGGAGGTTTTTTAAAAAAAAAAAAAGGCTAAAAGCCTCCATCACTTCCAACAAGACATTGGTACCCCAAACACAGTGTGTCAGCATCTTTAAACACCGGAGAGAAGGGGAGATGACAAAATCGCTTTGACAGCCAGTTCACATGTAACATCTCCGATTCATCCACCTTGGGGAGTTGCTGGGCAGTTTTACCCCATTGCCGGGGGAGACCAAGCCTCGTGTGTGATCGCAGAGTGGGCTTGGCCGTGCTTGTGCGCCACGACACGCGCCACTTATTGATCAGAGTCAGACAGGGTGTCAGTCTCCACAGCCCAGAGATACAGCAGGCAAGCAGCAGTTATCTATGTCTATTAAGGCGTCCGCTCTGTGTGTATTGATTGGGAACAACTCGACACTGGGAATTGTCATCAAAATGCCGATTTACAAAAGGGCGAGCAGGCTCTGGTGAAGGCTGCATAGTCCAGGCAGTATAGATTTGTTGATGCAGTTCCCCCCAAGCGGCACCCAATACCAGACAGATGCTGCCGTCCAGGAAAGACCGAGGCGTCTGGCTCGGGCCTTTGTCTCACCTTGGGAGCTTTCACCTCATGCTACACTGGTAGATGAAGCTGCATTACGCCATGTTGAAAGATGTGAAAAAAGGACTGAACATTCCCGCAATGGCCCTTGCCAGAGTACAAACAAATGTTCGCTAAACACACTCAGACCGCACCCTCGCAGCCCCTCCCTTCAATTGTTTGCTACAGTGGCAAAGCTTTTACAAAAAGGGGCCAAGGTCAAGATTTTCCCTTGTGAGACCAGCATCTCCATTAGCTCTCAGTTCACTGGGGTATCTCTTTTCCCCCTTAAAACTATTCCACTTCTAGCCTCCACTTCCAAAGACCAACACCAGCCGTGAGTGGAAAAGAAAAAAGAAATAAATGGCTCATGCAAACTCGCCTCCACCTCACTAAAACACTGACTCAAACATATTTTTTTTAGATGCCAACTGTGCAACGTTCAAATTCTGTGTGCAATTACACTTCTTAAGATCATCTGGATCAAAGAGCAAAGCAGCAATCACAAAAGTAAATCTGGACTGTATAAAAATATATATATATATCTTTGCTTGAAATCAAATGCATCGGTCCAGCTCAGAAAGCAGCAGTGTAGCTGAAGCGGGGGCCCTTGGGAGAGGCCCTAAACATGGCAGTTTTTTCTTGACAAGCGCAGGGGGCCCGGGGAGGTTTTGGGCAGACAGGAGAGGCTGCAGCAGTCTGAGGAGGCCTCAAGGGGAAGCAGATGGGATAAATAGTTCACTTAGAACCTCTTGCTCTCTAAGAGGTCACCAAGGAAATAACGGCAGGGAAAGGGGAAACGGGGAGGCTTTATCCAGCTCTCACAGGACTGCTGCCTGTTTGTACACTCGACTGCTACATAAATACTTCACTATCTGCTGCACTACATGAAATGGGATACAGCATCTTACTTTTCTCTTTCTTTCACTCCTAAAACAAGCTGATTGAACTGTAACTTGTGTTCTATCAGGACACATTAACATGTAATGTGTATTTCATATATCTTCAAAACCTCACATACCTCCAATTCTCGTCATAGACCAAAAATAAAAATGAACATGAAAACTCATTCATATTCTTCATAATTTTCCTAATAACCGTATAAACTCATCTAATACATGTCTGTTTCACCATAGTAGAGCTCACAAAAGACCATCCTCCACACACCTGGAAGCATAAACTGAAAGAATGATGAATCCACCAGTGAATCAGGTTACACAATTGTTGTCTTGCAGTTCATCAAATTAAATATAAATGGATATGTGATAGCAGTGACCTGAGATATGCCTCTAAACACTGCCGACCGCTTCCCACATGCCTTAAGCTAAGTGGCAGTGACTAGACAAAGCAGAGGGTAAGACAGTCACACAGTAACTACACCTGACAAAGATTACTCAATATATTCATCAATGGAAACGGATACTTTAGTTGAAGCGATACATATATCCTTCCAAATGAATTTAGCAGTGGAACTCTAACCTTCAGGTATAAAGTGCAGCTGCGGACTGTGTGTAATACTTCAGATGTCGTACTGTCGAGCTACTTTCTGAAGTAGTGAAGAGAGCAGCAGCCATGCAAATGAAGTGAATGAACAGATTCTTAAGAAACAAAAGTACATAATCAACATACATAGGAACCTACACTGCATTTACAGAAAATGCCATTCAACTATTAATCTAATATGAAAATATAAATTGTAGGTGTCAACAAAACATTTAGGCTTAACCAACAGTTTGTATAAATCCAAATCAAACATTTCTCACACATTCTAAGTAATCTGATTTTCTCTACATCTTTGTTTATCTACTATACAGTATATCTCTATATGGCAGTACTGATTCCCTCCACAGTCACAGATATGGCACTACCATAACGATGGTAGCAGCTTATTAGACTCAAACTTTGTTGAAGTTGAACTACTTTTCCTCTTAGGAAAAAACAAAATATTTTCAGTGTCACTGTTTTGGGCCCATGAGTATACTGATTGTAAAATGATAGGTATTCCCTTTCAATGAAAATAATTCATTTTTAGGAGTCATTTAGATTTGAGTGAAAACTGAAAACCTCCTTTACATATGGCTGTTTATAAACTAAAATGTTCTCGTTTAATGCTCTATTAATTTGATTTTATCTATTTGATGATCTGCTGTATTTCCAACCTCAGTAACTGTGAGTAAGACATAAGCAATGCATAACACAATGATTGTGATCCTACACATGATTTACTTTCATATCCCCCACATGCAGGGACCACTGTCAAAACAAAACCTCATCAGCCAGCAATTCCGAATGACAAAATCAGGGACAAACATAGAGTAAGTACCAGACTGTGTATTGTATTTGCTTTGTGGCTTTTGTTTAAGGCTTTCATCACACGGCAATACAGAGAGCAAACCTAACCAGCAGATGTTAGCTAAATCCTACCGTTCAAACACGCTGCTCTCCCCATTCATCTAAAATCAGGGCTTGAGCTGTTCCTTTGCTGAAGCTGTCTAGCTATAGCAGGAAGTCAGTGATTGTTCTTCTATTATATTACACACGCATAGAACATTGTGGAGAAAGGATGGTCGATCCCTTTGAAGCCTTTGTGATTACACAGAGGAGCAATATGCTGTCATTAGGCAATCATGGATAGGCATTCTTAATCCTTATATCTCTCTGTACAACAGGCTCTTCCATTTAATTACATTGGGAAAAGTCTGGAACACGCAGCTAGCATCCTGGTGGATTTATTTATCTAATAAACTGTCAAATCACAATAAAGCTTAGACTGGTGCTGCTCATGTTGCAGAGACTAAGCAAATGTTACACCTGCCATGAAATCAAATTTAAAGCAAAAGTTGAGCTCATTATAATATTAAATATATTAAATATCTAAGCAAAATTTAGCTCATTATAATATAATATAGTCACATTCAATTTCTACAGTACTACACATTCTACAGTAATAGTTCTCAAAGTGGAGAAGTGGGGATCCTTTAGGGGGTTCTCAGCAAAAACATAAAAAGTTATTCACTTATATTCTAGAAGTTAGTGCAATTGCTATTTTCTATTACAGATTGTACTCAAGTGACATATTGCGACCTACAGTACAGGTAATTATGCAAATATGTACAAAATCATATCTAAAAAAAGAATGAATGAATGTGTGAATGTGTGCTGGAAAAGAGCAAACATGCTTGAGTCGACTTAAAAAAAACCTCTTCACACAGGTGTAATATGTCTAATATCTAATTGGGGGTTATTCCAAAGCTTGAAAACCTCTGCAGTGTGTGTTTCTACAGGATTGGAAGAGTGTCATTCGTCTGGAGCCTTCCAGACAGTTTTCTGTGACCACACAGAAGTGCTCTGGTTTAATCCTATTACATCTCAAGCACAAAGGGAGATAAGAGGTTTATGTAGAGGCTTCCTTACAGACCATCTCTCTCCCTTGAGACATTAGGGGAGCTTCACATTTGGTCAAATACTAGTGCTGACGTTGGTTCTTCTGGCTGCCATAGTGGCCATTGTTTGTGCTCTTTTTTTTGAGGGTTGAAATTGAAGATTCGTTGATAATAGGATTGCCTGTGAGGGCAGCGGAGACACTGATGATGAACGTGGATCAGGTGAATGATGTAATCCAGAGATGGGTAAGTCAGCAATACTCTATATCACTGTGATATAGTTCAGCTGAGGCACACTGTAACAGTGCTGCTTTAAATGGTCTTAACACAAGTAAAGAGAGCATTTGAAAAGTAGAGTTTCAAGAATATATAAGCTATTTACATCTACTTTTACAAACTGATTGTTGGCATCATGGTGAAACTCACTGTTAAATACAATTAGGAGCGCCCTGGTGGCCAGGTTCACATTTTGTCTCATGTCATCCTCCCCCTCCCCCCTCTCTCTCTCCCAATCTTTCCTGTCTTTCTCCACTGTCAACTATCAAAATAAAAAAGGCAAAAACGCACCCAAAAAATGATATACTGTATATAGATATGCAGTCAGATTTCTCACTCCAAGAATATACTTACTATACTTTACTATACACTTGCTACTATACTTTTTGGGGGCATGTTTGTCTTTTTCATTTTGATTGTTCACAGTAGAGAGAAATAGGAAAGATAATATCATAGTTTTGGGGCATTTCGATAGTCCAGAGAACTATTATAAATTATCTTGATATATATATTTATGATATATTTGCTATCTTAAAATTTATGCTCACAAAGTAACAACATTTTATCTTACCTGTACTCCACATTTACATAATCTATGTTTTTGAAATTTTGAAACATTTATATCAGGTAACATTTTTTTTCCTCTAACATTTTAGAATGAAACACATAGAGATGACATGTTTAAATTTGGCATGGTAACAGCATGAAAGTTTTAGAATGAAACACATAGAGATGACATGTTTAAATTTGGCATGGTAACAGCATGAAAGGGGCAATACTAATGCTTTCTGGAGTTTTTTCATACTGTATTTCAAGCATACCAATGTCAAGCTGTGTTAATACTGTGCATCAGAACATGTAAAAGAAAGCATTGTGTTATTTGATATGCTCGATCTTGTGTTTAGAAGGATACTCCAGAGGTAGGATTCAAGCCAGAGGACCACCAGCACTTCAAGAACGTTGGATCCGCCTGTCTTGGTCAGGGGGAAAGTGCACAACTACTGAAAGTCCTTCAGGATGAGAGAAACCAGGTATCTCCTACATCACAGCCAGAACTAACAAACACAGGTCTCATCCATCCTCAGAAATAAAAGGCTGCCCAGGACTAGTCACACCTCACAAATATGAAATGAAGGACGGTGTTAATCTGTCACAGTCCCAATGGTAAATACTGTTGAAGACACACTGAGTCACACTGTAGCCTCCTCAGTGTCAACAGCCAGGAACAGAAATAGCCACTTCCCTGCTACCCAACTACGCTGAACATCACCACTCAGCCACGACTCCGCGCCTGTCGGCCTCTTGACCTGGAGGTGTGGGGAGGAAACTAGCAGATATGCAGTCAGATTTCTCGCTCCACTGATAACCCTCTTCGATACGACGCTCCTCTAAGTGCCCTTGGTTGTCCCATCTCCCCATGCTTCCCGCACTTGTGTGTACTGTACTTTTAGAAGCATGTGTCATTTCGTTCTCTTTCAGAAGCTTAAAATAATCTCCATGGGTTCAAACGATTGACTATTAAATGAGAAATCTCTGGCTTTCAACTTGGGCGTAGAGGACAAACTTGGACATAGAGGGGGATTTTGCATCTGCAGAGCAATACAATTTCATATCATCTACTGGTGAAAGAGTTAAGGGGCCTTACTCTTACAACAATTCTTTGAATCATATTGAAATACTAAAGAATCTTTGACAGCATTCTTATATAGCTTTTTATTGCCATTTTGCACAGCATCAGGAGGGCGTCTGGCACAAAACATGCACCAACAAAAAGTAAACCTGTAGCGACATCCAAGAATCATTATTGATGAATATGACAAATTTGTGCTCTTGTACGCATAAAATATAATGGTTGTGTTTTCTCTTTTACTTAGGGATTTGTGAAGACAATGGGCTGCGGTCTCTTGGCACCTCTTGCAAGTGAAGTGATTAGAAAGGAGAAGAGTCTCGATCACTGTCAGGCTGCCATTACACACCTGACCAGGGTAGGTACAGACAACTACCCTATATAATGCTTGTGGACAATATTTACAAGCAATATTATACAATCATGTCTGTTGTGATGTCTAGACTTGCAGCCCGAAGGAGCTCCTGCATGGTTTGCTTGAACTAATTGAGGACACTGATCCAGATGCCATCGCTGACACCATCATAACTCTTGCTCCACATCTTCAAACAGGTAACACAACAGTGACTTTATTAAAAAAAAACTTGCAAAGCCTTACTGCTGATATTCCCCCCTGCTGAAAAACACCCACTTGAAAATGCATGGAAATTGTTCTAGTAATTCAGTATATGCAGTTAAAACATGGTATGTGGCGCCCCCTGCTGTAAAGTAATTTAATCTCACAACTACCTTGCGTGTTCAAAAGTGCTGCTTCGGATGGATGAGGGGAAGGCAGCCTCTTTGGGCCTGGCTCTATCCGCCCTGCAGAAGCAGATGTCCCGCCTGCCTGTGCCTTACACCCAGCAGCAGGAGGCAGCGGATGAGTTTGGTCTGTGTCGCTGCTGCACCGCCTTGGCTGCGTTTATGGAGCCCTTCGTGGAGGAAGTGAAGATGAAAAGTGGAAACGGTGTCGGCACTCCTGGGGATCAGGAGCTGAAGACTGAGCTTCTCAAGTTGTAGGTTTCTGTCTCTATGTTTGGTGGGTTTGAAGGCAGAGTAATGAGAAGATATTAATAATAATAAAAAAACGGTTTAAAGAGATGGCCTGACTGTGGGTTTATGTTAGAGCACAACAAGATTATGGTTTTAGATTTTTCATGTTTTTTTTTTAAATTTTTAGATAGTTCTCCCTTCTTATTTTCTATCTTTGGTAGGGGTGGTATTTTATTAAAGGTATAATGACAGAAGTTCAGAACAGGTATTTTGTAGGATGTCTGCAACAGGTATTGTGTAATACAAACAATAAACCATGAATTATTTAAAAAAAATGTATTTACATAAATTTTCCAATGCATCCTCACGTTGGGACCACTTCTAAATTCTCTGCCAAAAATGTATTCTTTTTTACCCTGCACATAAACCACAAACATATTTGTATTTCATTTTAGTTAAATACAAGTAAACAAGATAGCTGTAGTTTTTTCACAGTGTCATTTTTATTCTTATTTCAATTTAAGCCAGTGTTTTTTAACATCTAGTTAAAGTCTTACTATTGCTTTATAATGACAACCTTGGGAAGTGCCAATGCCAAAGTTCAAACTGTTGTACAGGCTTAGTGATGAATGGTCTGTCTTTCCCTACAGCTGCATGAGGAGCTTGAGAGAGCCGCTCCTCCAGGCCCAACTAGACCGAGGGAGGAAATCACCACTGTGGCTCTTTGCGACAGAGATACTGGTAAGAGCAAATTATTTCTCATTTCTCCATCTATGGGGAGGCAGTCATACAGAGGATCATGTTTGATTGTGAATGTCGCTGTGCATTTGTCCTCCAGGTCACACTGCCTGCAATCCAGGAGCCTCTTCCAGATCTCCTGTTCTACAACCCTCTGAAGAAAAGCATCCTGATGGACAGTCATCAGTCCAAGGAGTCAAGGGCTTGTTTGGCTTACCTGCTGTTTGTCCAGCTCATCTCCATAGAGAGGTTTCCAGCAGTATTCAGGTAAAATGAGAAGCCATAAGTCGGCCTGATCATGAGCTTTCAATGGCACAGACAGGAGATGGTGTTTATCTTTTACCTCACCACACCTGTCAAAAAATGTAGGTTTAGTGTAACAAACTATTTACATTTGTTATGTTTCTTCCTGTTCCAGCCCTGTATTTGTCCTTCAGTGCAACATGGAATACATAAATATCTTGCTCAGTAGGTATGCTGTCAATACAATATGGAGTGAAAATATGTCTCTTGTTTAAAAATTATAGATCTCTTAAAATAATCTGTCATCTTGTTTCTTTCTACAACAGAAAAAATGAATCATGCTTACTCAAAGGACTGGTAAGGGCACATCAATACACATTTGTCTTACATTTGTCATTTGGTCTAAAATAATAAATGAAAAGAAAACAATAGAATGGAGCTGAAGTAAATTTAAGTATAAATGTGTATTTACACTCAGGCTCTATATGCAAAAAGCTTGGAGAGTGTGCAGGACAACAGCCTCCCAGTGGATCTACTGGAGCTGAAGACCTTCTACAGCGTACCGCAGGTAAGCCAAGCATGAGATTGGTCCCATTCTTACAGTCTGAAAAGGTACATTAAGTCACATTTTTACTGTCCAGTTACCCTTGTGTTCCTCTGTAATTCACAGAACTTGCGCCAAGTTCTCACTGACTGCCCAATGCAACATTTGGTGAATATACAATAAGAACAATGTATTTCCATTGGCCATACTGTCAAACATATGAATTTGCTGACTTTGCCTGTGTGTGTGATCACTGCTTTCCCAGAGAGAAACAGGACTGCAGGTTTTCCAGCTCTTCATCAATAAATTAGACAGTGAGGCAAAGCACAAGTTCTTCAGGTGAGAATATCATCAAAAAAGAAATGAAATAAAACCTTTAGACTTCTTAAGCTGTAGAGTAGACCTTCTGTAGTAATGTGAGCATGATGCACATTTTGCATATCATGTATATTTCCTCTAAATTCACATATCTGATTTCTTTATATTCCAATGTCCTTCTGATTGTTTATATATATATTTTTTAAAGTTTCTATTTACTTCCTACAGCATATATTTCATATTTTTGGTAGATTTTCACATCAGATATATTCTGTATTCATTCTTTCTTTGTCTCAGTAAGTTCTACTGCTATTTTGCACACCCATGTGGTCCATACTGTTTCCACATACTTTCAATTCATACATTCAACTTAAAATGCTCTAGTGTTAAAATTGTTGTTGCATATTTTTATAAACCCCCATCTGCTGTATTTGTATTTAAATTATATTTTAAATTATATTTTGCTTTGCTGTATTCTATTAGTATTTGCATCTGAACCGTCCCAATTTCCCCACAGGGATTATTCAAGTTTCATCTTATACTGATCAACTCAAGTTTGTTGATGTTTGTTTAATTAGGCCAACTTAGTCTACACAGTTTCACAAAAGTCAAATTTTCTTTTGCAGATGCATGTTAAAAACCAGCAACCATTCAGGTGTAGAGGGTTATATCGTAAAGAACATCAAGAATCAAGTAGAGTTTTCCATCAAGGTAAGATAAAAGATAATGTGGGCTTACCCATATTTTTTCTTTACACTAGAGACATGCTATATGGACATTGCCTTTTCCCATTTGCTCTATTTATGATGAAAAATAAAAAATTACATTGCTGAAATAAGGATTCATCCACTATGCTATAAAAAACAATAGGCTTAGGTTGCACAATAATAAGTGAACTGTTGTTTGTGTAGCAATTAGTCCTTAAGCCTTCTTACATACTGTATACAGTCAACTTGGTCTTATGTATCGGTGTGGAAAAATAATCAGGTTTCTAGTACTGAGCAGAAAGCTTAAGTCCTAGTCTTGAAATGTTTGTGAGACAGCCTAGTTGGAACTAAATGGGGCAAAATTAAGATTTAGACCCTATTAACATCCAATAAGGCTATATGACAAATTTAGAAGATCCTGCCTTCGTGTTTTACCTTCATCTTGATGGCTGGGAGGGTGCATGTGTAAATTCTTTGATCATTCTCCTCTAGCCTGGCAATGGCAATGAATGGTTCCTAGGAGCCGAGTTTCTCCCACTGCTGGGACTGGCGCTGTGTCTGCCACAAGGTGCTCAGACCGATCTGCTGCACAGTATGGACAGGTGAGGAGTGTGAACCATAGTAGAGTAAAATCACAAACTACAGTAAAGATACAAGAGCTGCAAGTTCCAGACATCTATTTCAGGTATATTTCTGCCTTGTTAAGATGGACAGAAGACTGTATATATCCAGTGAAGCTCACATTTCATGGGCTAGCTACCTTCAGAGAGAGTCAACTTCAGACCAAGACGCATTTGTCCAATTGTAAAATCACCCAAAACCACTCAGAGCTTGGCTTGTCTGCAAAGATTCACTTACAATAGTCTGTCAATGTCAGTATTGGAGTGCTTCATCCTGACAGAGCCAATCTTAAGCGATGCCCCATCTCTCTTTATCCAGGATAATGGAGTGTCTGAATCTTCTGCGTTATCTCCTTATTAGAGACAAAGAGTTCAGGAGCAATGTGAGTCTTTCTAATTCAACACTTCTATTGTTCTCCCATCTGTCAGATGGTGTGGTTAATGCAGAATACTGATGGTCTATTCCTCCTACTTTTAGACAGATGTGTGGGCAGAGCTGTGCAGGATCAAAGACGAATACCTAAAAAGGCTGCGCGTCTGTATCGGCTTATCAAGAGTGTATTATACATCTGAAGTGAAGGCACTGAGGGAGGATCAGAAGCTAAAAGCAAAGGGTAAGCATTAATAAAATTACATTAAAATAACCTTGTGCAAATTCTGCAATATTAACAGCCTGTTTTTACGTTGTGTGCTACTGTCACTATTCTCCTCTAGAAGCCAGAGCTGTAGCCAGATCAACGACATTAGTCAAAAGCATAACAGTGAGACATGAGAAAGTGTCTAATATGCCTCCAGACGTCCAGCACCAGGTACAGTAACTACCTTTCCTGTCAGTTTTCACAATTGTGCTTTTGCTTTTTTAGCACGACGACTAAGCTGAAAACTGCCGGACCTCTTGTACTTCTCAGGTCCTGCAGAGCGCTTTGGTGACTTTTGACCTGATGGAGAGTCTTATCGTCCGCATCGAGGAGATAACCGAGGAAAAGGAGAAGACCCCAAATTAAACAGAATCTGCTGTTATTAAATCGTCACTTTTAAACCATTTGTGTGTTTCACAACAAATGCTTCTTTTTATTTATCTGTTTGACCAATCAATAAACACCAAATATGTAACAAATATTTGTATTTTTCTTTTCCAAAAATCTTTCAGGACATAAAACATCAACTCTCAGTGTAACAGTAGAACAATGTAACAGTGGTGTTCATGTGTTCAGACACAATTTTCACCTGTCTTCTGTATACTGACCTAATTGAGACTTGTATCAGTAAGGGTCCGTGACAAAGACAGAAGGGAGAGACAGAAGGAGAACTTGCCGTTTACGCTTCATCCCACCTGCTCAGCCAAGCTTCAAAGTTTGTCTCTGAGCATCTCCCACACCGGGCTGCTTTCAATGACATGGGCCCGAGCCAGAGACATCCGATCCCTGATGCTGTCGACATGCGGCTTACTGGTGGCCTGCAGATGAATTTGCCTTCATTCATTTGTCAAAATATCACACAAATACAACAGCCACTATTTTGTATCCAGAATCACCAAATCATGCTCATGCACTGCCTTTATCTTTACCTTGGCGATTGTCAACATTCCTTTGACAATCTCAGCATTGTTTCGCACAGGAAGGATCCTGAGGTTGCTGCCAAAGAACCTGAAAAAGACAAAATTGGCTTCCTCAGTAATGACAAGCATAATTAGACAAATAATAAATCCCCATGGTTCCCACACCTTTTCACTTATATTCCAAAACTTTCCTATGACCCTGTTTCACATTTCCATGACAACATTTTAATGAGAATTAGTAATAAGTCAGCTACACTAACTTTAAGCATTAGTTTGTTTTTCACTTTAAAATCAAGGATTATAATATGATTTTAGCTCTGTCAATAAAAAACAGTCAGCAACCAACAGTATTTTCCTCCAACAGGGGGGTTCTAGACTGTTTCAGAGCCAGCCACAGCTTTTTGAGACATTTGACAGTATTCAAGAAAAACAAATCATCAGCTAATTTCATGACTTTTACAAAACTTTTCTACCTTTTATCATTTTTCATCTCCAGGCCTGGAAAATACTATTGTCAAATTCCATGACTTTTATAGCTTTTCCAGTAGTGTGGGAACCCTGAATCTCTTCTAATCACATTTTCCATGTAACCAAAATCCTGTTTTAATCCATTATATTATGTTATTACATTAGGGTCAGCAGAGCTACTGGCTCCCTCAGTAATGACAGGTACAACTGGACAAATAAAACAAATCTCTTAGAATCGAATTTTCCATGTAAACAAAATACTGTTTCAATGTTTTAATCAATTTGTTGGACTTTGCTTGTTATTACATTAGGCTCAGCAGAGGTACAAAAAGTGACTGCAATAATAGTAAGTGAATGGCCCTAATAGACCACATCCATGGCCATAGTGCCCTCCA
The DNA here is from genome assembly GCF_046629955.1 of Centroberyx affinis. Lineage (NCBI taxonomy): Eukaryota > Metazoa > Chordata > Actinopteri > Beryciformes > Berycidae > Centroberyx > Centroberyx affinis. Next base: position 54,346 of record NW_027280968.1, read on the forward strand.
GTCAGATCCCAACTAAGTGACTGGATTCATAAAGCCATAACATATCTATCTATCAACCTGCGCTGAATCGCTGACAAGGTGTCCAACTCCTTTTTCCCATAAAAAGGAGTGTGTAGAAGTAGGAAGCTGTTCCGGTGGACTTCCACAAATTTCTTTATCCTTTCGAAGAGTCCTGACTCCTCACAACTCTCTGGGGGATCTTGTGGGTCAACAACCAAAAATGCGGTACCTGGGCACATAAGTTTATATGGCCGTCAAGCTTACATTCATTCACTTTTAGGCTAAGTAACTTTGGCTGCAACATCCATCCCAGACAGCCTTATCAAGAACCCCATATGCTATCTGTGGTTTTGTGTTTTCTCAAACTTAACTGGGCCTGTGACAGTAGCTTCACAAACCGTGGTATCCTTGATGTTTCAATTTAATAAGGCAAGAAAGAGTTGAATAAAGATGGAGGAAACTGATTTGGTACGTCAACTACTTCCATGCCACATTCTAGTCCGTTCCCCTTATAAAATACATAACAATTATTGGCAGTTATCCAATAGCCGAAAATACACCGTGTTTACCTGACAAAGGAAAAACAAAGGCTCCGGACTCAACACTGTCTGAAAATCTGATGCGATGTTGTTGTGCGCAGAGCATCCTTGCTGTATCGTGGTTCTAGTAAAGCAAACACAGATGGTTAGCTTCTTCTGAATTTGTTGAAAAGCTGACAAGTGACTTTAAGCATTGTTAACAAGCTTGAATGTGTAATATTTTACTGACTGTATGAACTTATTTTTTTGGTGGTACGGTAAAGTTAGCTAACGTTAGCCAACAAACACAAACACACATCCATCTGCCTATCTCCCCTTTTCCCCCTGAATCCCAACTGTCAACGGAAATGTTTGGCAATTCAAGTTTTAACGTTACCTGAAGTGATGTGCTGACAATAATGGTTGTTTTCCACTGAATAGTTGTTTCCTTGTTGGTTGACATAGCCAACTAGACAGTCTGGGTGAAGATACTGTAGTTTTGATGAGACCAGCAGACTCATAGAGATATGGGCAGACTAGCCGGACAAGTTTTTGGCTCGCTCAGTCTGACGTCGGACTGGAGCATCGCTATGCTGCCTTCAGGTGCTGTCGGAAATAAAGTTGTTACGTGATAATCGTACATGAACGACCCAACAAATTGGACTGGGAAAGTGGGCATTTTCTTTGATACCCAAGTTGCCGAGATTTAACGTTTACGGGACAGAGAGACATTCTTTGTAAATTGTTGATACCTGTTGATGTTAATGTTGACGTTAAAAACTGCCTGCATCTAATATTCAGTAATAATAAAAAAAATATAGCCCATTTAAAAGTTAAAAACCCGGCAGCTTTGAACGTGAAGCAGCCAAGCACCAGTGCTATATTTTTCATATAACGTTACTTTATGAAGTGACATTTACTCTATAGCGAGCTAACAGCTCCTAAATAAGTTATCCACCCATGACAATGACGAACAGATTTCATTTCTTCAGAAACACAAACCTTTATTATTTTCAATATGACACTAAATGCAAGCCAACGGGCCAGAATGTCATTGTTTTTCTTTAGGAAACTCCAGTCAGCTAATATTATCAGAGGAGTGCCATGAGAAAGAAATGCCTTTTTCTTCTTCTTCTTTTCTAGAGCTTTGAAGCAACACCGAGTAAACAGTTAAACATACAAAAATATCAACATGCATAACAGCCCAGTTTGTGTCCAGACACAGTCCATTAAGGGCATAACTATGGGAAATGCAAATAAGCTGCAGCTGCAAAGTCCAGAAACTACAGAGAAAAGATCAGAGAGAGAGAGAGAGAGAGAGAGAGAGAGAGAGAGAGAGAGAGAGAGAGAGAGAGAGAGAGATTTAAATAAATTAAGACAATGTTGATGCTGTAGACGTTGACAGTTCATAGAGAAGGCGACAACTGTCCGGCAGGCTCTCCTCTGTGCAGTCAGTGATGTGTTTCCAGCTCCACAATGGTCCACTCCCCTTGTGGAGAGGCAGCGTCTTCTGGGGAGAAGCTGGTCACAGTGATGCTGGTGGTGGAGTCCTCCATGGGCGAGATGAGCTCAGCCCAACGCTTGAAGGTCTCCTTCTCCTGGGGCAGGAAGGCCTGCGAGTCCAGGCAGTCACGTGACAGGGAGAGTGTCTGCTTGATAAGGTACTGGGCCAGGTTGAGCTCCTCGGGCACCGGGTTTATGATGCCCAGACTGGACTCCTGGTCCGAGAGGAGCTGCCTGAGCAGGCTCCAGTCCCGGTCTGCAAACTCACTGCTTTCCTCATCGTCCCCTCTCTGCTTGTCTTCCTCTCCCTGCGGTATAACATTCCTGTCCTTGTCCAAGCAGTGATCAAAGGCTTCTCCCACATCCATCTCGTAAATGGGAGAGAGGGCTTTGGATGGTCGGCGGTCATGTTTGCAGGTTTGATCCAATCTGTCACAACCAATGTCCCCTAAAAACAATTGACAATACTGCAAAATGACAAAATGATTCACTCCTCCATAGTTCTTTTTCATTTCAGAAGTACTCTGAGACTAGTCCCTCTCTATTACAATAAAACACAGATTACTGAAATTTTACCCTTAATGCAACTGTGTCCTTTTAACTTATTTCCCACAGCAAAGTCAGGTTAAGACAGCGCAGCGGGGAAGCAGTTTCACTGATGGTTCTTAACAAAACTGGTCACATTATGGTCAGTCAAATGTCATATGATAATTATTGATTACCGTTTAATTACTTAACTCCAGAGTCACCAATCACTTGGAAGATGGATGACACGGGTGGACAGCTGCCTTAAAGGTAATGCACAGAGGAATGCATTTCTGAATGCGTCTCTTTTATCCACCAGTGTCAAACAAAGTAAGCCATGCATTGCCAGCACCAGTTAACTTTACATTTCTAAGTTAAGCTTAAGTACCAGTGATATGTTTTTTTAGATTTACGTGCAGGTCTTTGAATGAACGGACCTAATGTACAGACTTGAATACTGTCACAAAAACCTAAATGCAAGCAACAATGCTTTACTTAGTAGCACAAAAGAGGGAACACCACCAAGTTTTTTCTGACATTTCTTGTGTTTATGTAAACACATTCTTTCTATTTTTAACAATTTCAAAATGGTGAAAGATGAAGTAACTGATAATTTTTTGGTGTTGAAAGCAGAAAATAATTTACATGGTTGCATTGGGATAGACCCTCAATAATGGTGCAGCAGGGTTTTTCTGAATATGATAGTGAAAAAAGAGAGACATGGCAGAACCATGAAGGCTGCTCTAGAAACACATCACATACTTTACAGAGGAGGCTACTGACACTACACAAAACCTACTAAACAAAGGCTTACACAACAAAACACTAGTTTCTTGAAAGCTGAGCATCTATCTAGGAACACCAGTCTAGTGGGTATGACAAAAGGTAATGGATACTGAAAAGAAAATAAATACACAAAAGTAATGGATGGTAAAAGGGAATGACAAACAATAAATGATTTCTACTAGTAGCATGCATGTGTCTGCAGTGCAAACAAAACTCAGGAACAGGTACATTCTTGAAAAGGACCAAAGAAAAACAACAAGCAGATCCCAGGAAAGGGTCCCCGGAATAACACCTTTCTCAGAAGCAGTCTAGTTGAAGTGGCAGTTTAGTGTGGTCCATGTTGTACAGACATTTTGTATTTAACTTCCACTTCAAGTTGTCATTCTACATAAATTTGCAACTTGGTTTCATCAGTCATAACTTGCTTGTCAGTTGTGTGAACACAAATTTTAAAAAGGTGCTATGTGTAGCATTTCAACGTCAATAAATCATTACCACATTTATTTTGAGACATTAGTATAATTACTGCAAACAAACTAGACCATCTCCAGGAAGACTGGCAGCCTCTACACTGCGTTTTACATTATGTGCCACTGGTTGGATTTTGTGGGAAATCTGCTGGATCGCTTAACAGCACAAAACAGGATGAAGGCTCTGTTCTTCCAGCACAAAGCATTCAGAGTTTCTTGCAATGGCAGATGGAAAAATCACTTCCAACATGTTTATCCTCTTCAGTAAAGCAAAAGAGGAAACAAACGCATATGGAGCAACACCAGGGAGGCAGGACATGTAGCAACATCCTCTCTGTGATGGGGTTTATGGGTAATGTGGTCTTAATTTTGAGAAGCATTACCACCGGTGTGAGATAGAAGCTACCAATCGTCTCAACCATGGTCTCATTTGTTTACAGTAATTATACCAACGTATCACAATTAATATGACAATGATATATTGATGTTTAAAAATGTTACATGTAGCATCTTTAACGATCTCAAATTAGCTATGGCTTAAAAAGGCCAAAGACTGTTCCACTGCATAAAAGAAACAACAAAAATAATTGAAAAGTTGTATTTTTATGTACATCAAAGTGCATTGGTATAACTATGTCACAAGCCTTGTCACAAGGCAGATACTTTTAACCAGCGCATGGCATTATTTTTGACAAATACAATTCTATGATCAGTCATGAAATGAACATTGCTTTTCCCTTTTTATTTGTAAACTGAGTCATCAAGGGCTAAGTGCCTCTGACTGAAGGTAGTTCAGTTGTCAAAGATGTAAAAATTTAGCTTGTGTTTTGATGAGACCAATCTCCATCTTTAAAAGGATATTGGTGTTGCAAATTCAAATTTAGAACAGTTGCACAACCAATGTGTTCAGATGAAAGCAAGCTTTTAGCTGTGAAAATATCAGAGATGACCACTGATTTAATTTGAATTTGAACTGGTAGTTATAACTAGTTATTACACTAGTAATCTCAATAATACCCTTTTTCTGAAGGAGGGACAGTTATGTGTTGGATGTAGATAAGGTCTAGGAGTCAGAGCAAAGGAGAGTGCATCTTGCAGGCATGAACGATACCTTCATCGATGGAGTTTGGGGAGAGAATATGGGTTTGAATTGGGGGTCTAGGAAGGGTCCATAGATCATACATTACCTGCTGGGGATTGTGCAGCATGTACAGGAGAGTCCCCTGTCAGCTGGGGCTCATTTAAGTCTAGATGTAAATCAGCTCTCTTGCTGTCTGAAGGATTGGTGGGGTTTTTGCGCAGGCCTCCATTGCTGTACTGCTCAGTGTGCCGGAGGTCCAGGTGGCATGGCCGCTCCTGGGGAGGGAGGTCTCTAGTGTCAGGATCCAGGGGAGGCTCGCCGGACTTTACTCCATCCACTTGGCTAAAATTACGCTCCTCTTCCACAGGCTCCTGGATCTCTGTAAGGAATAGAGTGGATTTTTCTTCCTGTTCATTGCCGTGTTTTTTGTGCTCCAAAGGCGCACTTTCAAGATGATTCTGTTGTTCAACGGAGGGAGCAGAATTGGATTGAATAGGTGTAGAGTCACACTCAAAAACATCACAGGGAGTCGCAGCATCATCGGGCTGCTGGGGTGGAGTTTGGACGCCACCCTCTTCTGAGCCCAACTCCTCGCACTCGTCAACAGAGAGCAACACTGAGCGACGGAAGTTAGAAGTTGACTGATAGTCGGGCTGCTCGTTCTCCTGATCCCCACCATCGTCATCAAAAGCTAGGTTGATAATCCCCTGAAAGTGGGGTGAGGGCTCAGTGGGCGGCAGTGAGCCCTGTCCCGGGAGCACCTCAACTTCTGACCTCTCATCCTCTGTCTCCTCTTCTTCCTCCTCCTCTTCATCCTCCTCCTCCTCAGAGGAGAAGAGCTGGTGGTCGGGGACGCTCTTCACAGTGACAGTGGCCTCGACTTCCGAGGCCTCCTCCTCTACAGCAATCTCGTCTCTGTGCAGCCAGGAACGAGGACGCCGTCTTATTCCCTCCTCCTCACTAGTCGTCTCTGTCTCTCGCCCCCGCAGCCGCACCTCCACTCTCAACCCAGCTCCGCCTTCGTACATCTTTAGCTCTTCTGGGGTGCTTGTGTCACTGCTGCTGCGACCCAGGAAGTCATGACAGCGCATGGTGCCACACTTGGACACGCCTCGGTCATTGGAGCAGTCGTCGTCTTGCGAGCCTCCTGCATCGTAGTCTTCGGAGCGGGGCTTGATGTCATCAGAGGAGGTGGTGTTGCTGCCAGTCTCAGACTCTGGGCTGACCTGATGATGGATGCCGCTCCAGGAGTCCTCCAAAGGGGTGTCAGTGCTTCCAATGCTGCAAGGCGTGTCTATGGGGAGTTCAGTATCTCTTGAGGAATTCGGTGAGCTGAGGTCGTGGACTTGCCCTCCACTGAGACAGGCAGGGATGACAGAACTCGGAGACTGTTTCCCTTTACTCCCTTGTGTCAGTTTGCAAGCATCTGCATTAACAGATTTGACATGGGGGATGTTGTTAGTTGCTGGTGTAAGACTTTTCTCATCTCCTGTGCTGTTGGTTTTTCCAGGGTGTATTTTGGTCTTCTGGAGACTCTGCTTCGGGCTTGATTGCAGGGGAAGGCTAAGTGAATCCCCTCCACCTTGGCTTAGTGACTGGGTGCTGTGTGCTACAGTTTGGTCAGAGGACACCAGCTCTGTGGAGCTCTCTTTATGTTCCGCAACCTCACCTGTTTTATCAGGTGGAGAAAGTTCAATTTTACAGTCTGAATTTTTACCATTCACTGCCTCTTTTCCTTTAGTTCCTGTTTTCTTGGAGGCAATAGCAGCAGAGTTTTTCATTGTTCCTCCAGATTTTGGTGAAGCTTTCTCTGTAGATGATTCAGTACTACTTTTCAGCTTTGGTCCCGTTTTGGCAGCTACTAGTGAAGATTGCTTGGAAGGGACCGAAGAGGCTTTTGCTGGTTTAGCACTGGATTTAGCTGAGGCTCCAGTTGCTGAAATGGGTTTTGTGATCTTCTTCCGAGGAGCTTCACTGGCTGCTTTGTCTGCTGCTGAGGATTTCGACCCATCCTTGTTGTCTTCTTTCCTGGGGGAGGCGGGCTTTTTCATGGAGGACCCGTGTCTAGAGACTATACCAGGGAGAAAAAAACAATGCAGAACATTAATACTTTGCCATAGTGTAATGATATGCATTTGAATTAGCAAACTAATATAATCTCACCATGGTTTTCAGCTGGAGACATTACTGGTGTGCTTCTTCCCTTTGTGTCCGCTCTGGGCGCTGTCACTGCAGCTGACATTTTCTCCGCTGCACCAAGCTTGACTTTGCCGCTTTCTCTCACACTTGACTTGTTGGTAGGACTGTGATCGGTACAACAGACAGGCAAAACCATGAAGACAACTATGTGATCTCAAATGTTACCACAACATCCCCGTTAATTAAGTAAACCTCTGGCTTACATGTCTGTCATCGTAATACTATTTCTGAGACCTGCTGTAGGGCAAGTAATTCATGAATTAAAATTCAACACCAGTGGGGGGCAGCAAAGCTGTTTCTACCATTTTTGTCAAGGACAAGCCTCTGAGACATGAGCTGATTATCAATACCAAGAATTCTGAGTTGATACTGGTGTCCTTGTGGAGAATGTTCCTCCCAAGTTTTCTATCAGAGAACTACATTTTCAAGAACACAAGAACAGAGAGAAAATTTTTCCAGTCTGAGTTTCTCTCTGTGCTCAAGGTAGCTCGACTGTGCAATCACCCCATCACCTGGAATCAGTTGTTTTCCCCAGTGCAGAGTCTACCTTAATATTACGGGCCAAGTCTACAATAAAATAAACCTATATACACTATTGAGGTTCAGACTGCAGACTAGTAATGGAGGTCAAGTTCAAACTGCAGCTGGGTAGCTTACTTTGAGAATTAAGGAGTTAGATGATGTTATTGTGCTGGCTAGGTTGATTGTTTCCATATACAGTACGAAAAAGATTTGAAAGTCAGTGGGTTACCAGTGCTTTCCTGTTACAAAGGTTAATGTTAGCTAATAAATTGGCATTAGCTGACACGGTGATAAATTGTGTATAAAAAGCAGCCAGTTCACTTTCCTCAAATTTTACTGCTGGGACATGTTGAGTGATTTTGTCACTTTCCATGTATCTTTTGAAACCAGCATCTGTTATCGATCTCTCACACTGATAGGAATTCATCCGCCATGTTTTAAAAAAACCTTTTGTCTAAGTTTTGGACATGGTTGTGTCATTCTCGCAATCAGTCTTGGGCTTTCTCATTCATCTCCGTTGACCAAGTCACTATCCAACACATCCTCCATATTTTCCAAGTGGCAAGTACATTTTCGGCATTTGTTTTAGGCCCCGTTTCATTAATCAACATGCCCCTCTCGACTTCCCCTGGATACTTGGTACTACGTAGAACCTACGTCAAGCAAGTGACCACTTTCAGAGAAGGAGGCAGGATCTGAGCAGGGAGAGGAGTATTTGAAATGGAACGCACTTGCCCTTAAGCAGGCCTAATAATTAATAATAATAATAATGATAATTACACAGAGACATGAGTAATAAAATACATTTCATGAGTAAGATTAAATTCTCTGAATATTTTTATTTACACTTATATATTGCTTGTTCCACCATGTTGGTTTGTGCACAGGAAATTACGATCACAATGCATTCTGGGCAAGATGCGCTCCCTTGAGAGGTTGACCTCAGAAACTTAATTTGAGTTACCAGAGTAATGGAATGGCACTTAAGATGGCAGCGGGAATTCACCCGAGAGGAAGTGCCGAGGGGAAGTCATCGAGGTTAAAGTGAGTAATGAAACGGGGCCTTATTTTGAAATCGTACATCAACCTTTAGCTATTACATGAAAAATGTCACAAGGAAACAAGAACAGCCAAGAAATCATACTGATAAAGACCTGTGATTCTGGGATTATATATATAGGTTTTATAGCTCACCTGCTGGTCTTTGTTGCATCCGATTTCTGAGGAGGCTTTGTCAGTGGGGATTTGTTCACTACCTTTGTCTGGTGTTTTGGCTTAGCACCTAAAACACAGAACATTACCACATGCACAACTATTTTAAATATGTGCTTTACAGGGTAGACAATTTTGAGAATAATAAATAAAGGCTACACATAAGAGTAGAAGAGTACATAAGAACATCTGCTTTCTGATGGTAATGACCTTCAATTTACACCATTACCAACTGATAACTGGAAAAAAACCCATTAAAAACACAGGAATAAAGTGAAAACAATAATCTTCAGTTCAGTAGGGATATAGCAGGCTTGGCTATGCAGATATGTGTATAGAGCAACAGTGACGGCTCTTGAAAACAATACATGGAATTAGAATTTAATGAAATCCGGTAATTAATAATCTGAAAGCTGGAGGCTCTGTACTGGTATTGTATGAGGCTCATATTGCAGAGGTTTAGCTACTGACTCTTGAGGCGGAGAGGGAGAACATATGGCACTCTCTCCCCGTCTCTTTTGTATGAGGTCAGACAGCTGAGGCCCAGTTTAGCAGCGGACACTGGTATCAATCTGGATTACCCCACCTCCCCCAAACCACCTTCACCACAAAAGTGATTGGTCACACCCCCCCTGTGTGACAGCTGTATTAGGCTTTGACCTTTACTGTTCTGCTGTTAGTTTCTACACTGACACCAGTAAGCTGCCAAGGACGGCCTGCTGTGCTTTGTTTCCTGATAAATCAACATTCATACATGACACTGCCCTTGTCTTCCAAGAATCCCTCAAGGCCACAGCACAGCATTCATCATGCTAATTAGTCTGCAGGTCCCTTCATATCCTCCACCACATCTGCCTGGAGCTGATTTTCCGACACTTCGGCTTGGCTGCAGTGATGTCCTACAACGCAATTGGTGTCAGTCAAAATTATTAAATGGAAAAAGAATCAATAAAGATCATAAACCTGGGATGGAGTGGCTGTTGTTGCGTGGGCTGCTGGCACCGTTCTCTGGCGACGCGCTGCCTGATGTGGATGAGGTGCTGGGCTGAGGCTGGGTGGTGCCAGCAGTGTCTGCCTTTGCTGCTGAGCTTTTCTGAACCTTCATTGGTGTGATCTGGCTTGTGGATGTGGAGCCTGGGGGAGATGTTTTAGGCCTAGCACCTGGGTTAGGCCTCTTATCTTGCTCCTTAAGCCCAGAGGAGCTTTTGGGGCCATTGGCAGTAGCTACGTCCCGCCTGGCCCCCGGGGTTCCTGTGCCATTGACAACTGGTGTGCCAGAGGATGCTGCCTTTGCTTTTGATGTTGTACTCCGGTCCCCTGGCTTGGTCTTCACATTCTTTGCCCTGGAGGTGTGACTATCTCCTGCTTTGTTCGCTGTCCCCAGTCCATCAGACTTCATGGCTGATGCAGCACCGTGGGAGGAAGAAACTGCGTACTCGGACACCCTGGGGGTCCTGTGCACAGGAGGGCTCTCAGGCGCAGATGAAGGGCATTTTACAGCCCTTGGCTGCAGGAAAAAGTTATCAAAAGAAATCCCATTAGTCATGTAACTATAAGACTAGATTAATCAGCAAATAATCAGAGGGCAGTCAAAGAAAATTATTAGTATGGATTAACTGGCCAGTGGACCATACTTTACCAAATCCACAATATTTACAATCCTGTGTTTTATTTTCCTTCATTTGTCCAACAGTTGACTTCTTAATTGATTTGTCTGTTTTTACAGAACGGGAGGATTCTGAATAAACGCCTTGGGCTTCTTTCCTCTCCTGCTCATATGAATTGAATTTTTCTGTACGTGTCAATTGTTTTTTTTGTAGTTTTTTTTACGATGTACAACTAAACTAAACTAAACTAAACTAAACTAAACTAAACTAAACTAAACTAAACTAAACTAAACTAAACTAAACTAAACTAAACTAAACGGTAACAGATTTTTGTGTCAATGTAGAAATTACAGCAGTAAGCGGCTTGTCGCAGGTTCAGTGAAGCAGAACAGACGGAGAAAAAACTTCTAGGTTCCTGTTCCGCATCAGATCACTTCCTGTGAGATCTGTGAGAGCTCTCTGTGTTCCTCCTCTCCTCTCAACCACTCAGGCCTAACATCCAGGCAATCCCTCTCTGGATCACCTCAGTCAGACTTATCTTAGCCATCCATCTGTTTACAGAAGCCCTGTTGTTCATATTTCTCTGGCTGTGAGGGTTGGGCATTTATAACATATTGCATCTGATGGCCACACACACTATAATCACTGATAGGGATTATACAAACTTACATGGATTTCTCTGAGCTAAAACGGGCTCATAGGATCATCATCATCATCCAACTGAGCCAGTGTTTAGATGAAAAAACAAAACTTAAGTGTTTTCTTGTTTATAATCCATAGGGCTTTAAATAAATGAACAAATGTTGAAGCATTGAATGATAATATTACCTGTGAGCTACTGAATACAGGCTTTTTACCAAGTCTTCGGTTGTCCCCCTTATCAATAGCAGCTGTAAGAAATGGAAAAAAGAGAAAATTACAAATTTAGCCAACTGCAGTATTATTGCAGCAAAATAAAATATTCAAATTCAAGCATAAAACAGATAAAAAGGGGCTGCACCAATTTTTTCAAGACACTGGTCAGGTCCCTCAACATCCAACCAAAGCATTCTTTTCCCATTTCTACATCAGTATGACAGGATAAACAGTGTGGGAAATAGTGTCAAAACATTTTAACAGTCAATGAATGAAGAAACTTATCAGTCTGTCATGTCTTGACAGTTATATTATTTTCAATCAAAGCATAGCCATTTCTCGAAAGATACTTAATGTCAAAATAAATTCTGAACATAGGATAATTAATCTAAACAAATTTTGTGCAAGTACCTATTTATTCGATTTATCAATGTGCATCTATAATGTTTGCATCTGAGACCTAGATTCCATTGGCAAGAAATGTACCAGTAATAGGAATGCAACTAGGCTGAAATCCAGCCAAATAAATTATTCATGCTGTGCATTTCAACACATCACTAGCTAAACAGTGAGAACACAGCACATTTTTTCATTTGTAGATGCTTCTAATCATGTGCAGACTCACAAAGAGAGGAATTCACTCCCACCCATTTAAAACACAGAGCATGGCGCGGCTGGTGCATTTACCATGTTAGCCTACACTTATCTGTCCAAGACAGTTAAAATGGTCCCGCAAAAATAAAGCAAAATTGTTTGGGAGGAGCACTCGCCAAACAATGAATGGATTACCAGTGGCCAAACAACTGCTGCTGAAAGAAGCCATTAATTGTTAAATCGGCCAACAGCATATGCTCCAAGGGCTCCGGTTCATCTGTAATGATGCAGAGCCACTGCCTCATCACTAGGCTGGGTTAGGGAGAAAAAAAACAACACATCCACACACACCGCAGCATGAATATCCTGTGCATGAGAGTGGAGAGGGAGCGCTGTGGAGGTGCAGATAGCCTCACCGCTAAAGCTGCCAGATTTAAGATGTCTTTCCTTACCTGCCAGTATCCTCTCTCTGTGCTTGGATGGCAGGGTCTCCCATCCTTGTGTGTGGCGGATGGCATAAAAGGTCTGGAGCAGGAAGGTCCACAGCCTCGCGTGTAGCGTACAAATCTCTCGCCTGAACGGCTGGCAGTGGGAGAGAGAAGGGGAGAGGGAGCGGAGAGGAGGAGAATGGAAAAGGGTGCGCTACAGCACAAGCGAATCAGCAGCTGCTTGAAGAACCCTTCACCATGGCAACCAATACCCCCCGTCCCTCCCTCCCTTCCTCCCTCCCCCTCACTCTCTCTTGCAGAATCCACTTGAGCTCCCTTGAGCTAAATCAGTGATGTCACCCGCTGAGGCTAAAGACTGCCATACTCCTGTTTCCACGCCTGAATATATATGTATATATATATAAATAAAAAACAGGGCTGGAAGGTAGGGAGGAGCTATCTTTACACCAGCCTCCCTTTCTCTACCACTTCCATTTCCCTCCTATCGTTTTCTCATTCCCCCCCACTACCACACACCCTTTCACCAGCAGATATAGAGCCAGATTAGTGAAGGCCACTCCCATACCTCACGGTCTCCGTCAGCCTAATCCATTCTGCCATACTGTACTGTATTCGCAGGGGATATGTGCTTTAACTCATGCAGCCAGGTCACTTTCCCCTAGAAATCATCTCACAAGCTTAACCTGGTATAAGAACAGGACAGAGTTTAGTAGTCCGTGTCCTGTTGACAGTTTTACAAACTTACATTTAACATTCTCTTAAAAGGCTCTAACTAATCATAAATATAGTTTACAGTTTATTTGAGATTAAAATCCATTGCATGAAATAAAATACACTACCATTTGAATATTTGTTGGTGAATCAATTCATTATCATGTATTCAATCACTCACTTCGTCCGGCCGTCAAACATGACATCTCAGGTGAAATCTCTGGTCTAATTGAAACTTGAAGGGATGATGCATTGCGTTGAAAAAAATACACTGATTGGCCTGATGAGGGCGCGATAATTAAAGGTCAAAATTTTAACTCAAAGGTAATATCTCAGACACTACTGGTGCAATTTTGAAGAAAGTTGGAGGGATGACTCATTTTAGCACAGTGCTCTGGCTTTTAAAGAAATTACACTCCTGACTGGAACAGTATAATTAAAGTCAAAATGTCTAGTTTTGAAAAGCCATTACTGCCTAAACCCCAGTCAGATTCGGATGAAACATGGAGGGATAATGCATCTTGTTACTAATTGGCCCAAGGGGTGCCTGCATCATTCATCAATGTGTCTTATGAAATTTAAAATGGAGGTAGAGGCCATTTAATGTATAGATTAAAGGAGTTGAGTTGGCAGTTTGTGCTTGCTTACTGCACGCTTCTCTGCATCCAGAATAAAGTAATGTGCATACTGTAAGTAAAAATTGTAAGTAAAAAAGAAGGGAGGCAACCTCACATAGAGCAAATATTTCAAACACACCTCAACTAAGAGGTTGTATGAGGTCCATTATTAGAGATTTCAGTGGGAGGCAGAAGGACAAAGGGGTCAGTAAAGAGAATCTGCTTTCATTCACCTCCTCTTCTCTTTGCTCCAGTGGGGAGCCCTCTTCCACCTCGTCCCCACACAGGTAGTCCACAGCAGAGAAGAGATCACAGCAGTTGTCCACAGTCACACCTTCCCTGATGGCTGAACACAGCTTCTTCAACAGGGTGGGCTCTCGGGTAAACTCCTCCCTCTGTAAGCGCGCATCAGACACTGAGAAAACCGCAGGGACGCTGAATATTTCTCAAGGTCTTCACAGCAAAGGAGAGGACATTAGCATCGATAAATCTTACCCTGCGCAGACTCTGGAAGGCTGAAGTGTGAATGACTTTGGGGAGGTGGTGGACAATGACACTCAGGCTCTCCTGTTGCAGCTCTGTGGCCAGACTCCTGACCTGTTTGGCCCACTTGACTTCTGGGAGACTGCCAATCAACTGCTCACTGCCACAGAGTATGGTTACTGCACTCTGCACGGTCTGTAGGAAAAGATCTATCAACTAGAGAAGCTCTTTCAGGGCCAGAACACAAACACACACACAAATAAAGTCAAATGAATGCAATCCCATCCAAGTGTAGTGTGCTATTCCTGCCCAGCACCAACTGTTCAATGGTGGGATACCCCAAATTATGCAACAAATCTTGGCAAGTACTGAGCTTCAGTACTGCCAAGATTGTCCGAAGGAGCCAGCTATAGTGAAGTCGTCCTGTGCCACACACATACGCACATCACGTTTTTTGCAGCGATGAATGGCAGACTCAAGATTCAATTATCAATTACAAGCCTTGATCCCTCCCCATCTGTCTGCATCCACATCACATTCCTAAATTATATTAACGACTGAGGATTTAATGAAGATGATCTTTCATTAGATCATGTTCAAATTTCCTTCCTGTGGAAAAATATTCTAAATTGGAGAATGGGTTGAAGATATTTGTGCAATTACATGCACGTGGCATGGCTGATGACTCTGTGGAACTCACCATGGCATCAGTCACAGCAGTTAGACAGGCTCTGTGGAGCTCACAAGGCAAGAGGGAGAAGTTTCTCTCTGACCAGGTCTTCACATAATGTTCAGTAACCCACCTGAAAAAACACATGTTGTGCCATACCTGCATTAGATAACGTGTTCTTGAGGCTTCTGAAGGCTCTTCCACTAATATATCCATACTGCTTATCAACTTAATATTCTTAAACTGAGAACCAATACTGAGTGTGCCATCTGATATGTAGCATCTGCAGTGACATAAGATCTGCTCTGAGCTGTGGAGTGGTGTGGAGATTAATCTGAAATTAAGATTCAGCGATTTCTATCAGTAATTTAGGTCAGGTCTGTGACCTAACCACTTAAAATGGACCACTAGGCTGCCAAACTCCATGCAAGAAAGACTCATTAACCTCATTGGCTCTCTGCTACGGAATGTCAGCCAGAAGTCCAAAATGTCCCAGGCTATGCAGCAAAATATTCTGTTTGTATGGTGCATACTAGCTGAGATTCAATCTGTGTTTTTCAGTGGCACTAGAGAACACTGTATCATTCTGAACACTTGGTCCCTCTTTCTAAGGCTCCAAACGCTGGCCAGTGATGCTTTGTTTGAAGGGACAAGAGAATCAGCGAGGATGAGAAAATCAGCAATGCACTGCTGCACAGTGCAGCACAGCTCGACTTACCGTCACACTCGCGTGACTCATCAAACTCAGCAGAGGCAGCATGGCATATCCACTCCCCCCCCCCCCACACCCATAACATCAGAAAATCAGAACCAGCTCACAGCTTCACTAAAAAAAAAAAAACTATCCTTCTGACCTACATTCACATATTTCTCCTTGCCTGTTTACCGCAGTGTGCAACAACATAACTAGACAGTTTGTTTGCACTAATAGCGGCTACAGGAGAACTCAGAAAGCGAAAAATAGGCTGTGTGCATGTGTGAATGTGTGCAAATGTGTGTTTAAGATTTTGTTTAGGACACTTCTGCTTTATTTTATACTATACAGTGGAGAAAACAGGAAAGATGGGTCAGAGGGGAGATGACATGTGATATAGGTTTTCAACTCTATTCAAACCCTCAACATTGCTTTAGCCCACTGAGTCACCAGGATGCCCGGGCTTCTAATGTTTATGATGAGATAAAACTGGCAAGGCTCAAAACCCTCACTGGGAATGTAGCAACAATATAGTGTCTAGCTGAAGAATGAACAATTTAAGGAAAGGAGAGGCAAAAGATGAAGGCTGTGCAAGACCTTGAAATGAAAAGGCATCTGCTCAGTATATAGCTGTCCTATGAAAGCAGGTTCTAGTGCACATTGTGCAGAAGCTCTTGTGATTAAATGCAAAGACTTTTTTTTTCTGCAAAAGTGAACAGACTGACAAAAATTGGAAGTCAAAGTGCAATGTTGCAATTATAAGCTTATAGACTAGGGCTTTAGTTGGACTCTTGTGGTAAAATCACAGTGAATATTGTAATCTCATGTTCATGAAGGATGTGTTGGTTCAGAAAAAAACCCTCATGCTTACAAAATTACAAATTCCTGGAGAGACTGGTAATGGCAGCCTTTTGTAAAAAAAAAAATAAAACCAATCATTTTACCCAACAACACTTTTACTGAAAACCTCTACTATATTATTTTATATTAAATGCACAGTATGTAATTTCTGCCGCTAAGGGTCTCTCAATCAAAACAATAACAAAAGACGTAGTTTGATGACGTCGTGAAGTAGCGTGGGATCATGGGAGGGGTTTTTTTTACGGGGACAGCTTCGGCGACAGAACGCACCGCAAATGGGAATGAATAATTGTGATCCATCACGAGTGAGCAATAAAAACAATAGAATGAAAAAAACAACAGAGTGGCTAAAGTGGCTAGCTAGCTAGTTGGCCGACTTCCTTCCTCACTCTGACGTATCATCTGGTGTTTCCCATGTTTCCCTGGAAGTTAGGGGGTAAAGGGGATATGATGCCATTGACAGGCGACCAAATGAAACGCACCGTTACCTTGAATAAAATTACGGATTTCTCTGGGTTTGAACATTGTTGGAAACATTTGGGATAATGTAAGTACACAACTCAAAAATATATATAACTTAGGTCTAGTCGTTTTTAGATATTTTAATGCGGAAATGATACATATTATACCTTTAACTCTTCATACATAGTAAGGAACTTAATTAACTTCTTCAATTAATGCTGAGCCCCCACACTCACCTCTTACACAACATGTGGAGGTTTTGAAGGCCGAGGGCGTGGGTGAGGGACAGGCACTCGAGAATTGTCCTCTGAACACCATCAACAGGCTGCAAACCAATAAGGAGCAAATATGCAACAGGGGCTTGTACGTATTTTCACATAGTTATTTCAGACACTGAAGGGCCTAAGATGTAGCGGGGGTGAAACATGCTATGTTGTATCAGAGGCACATGATAAGGTGGGAGTGAAAATGAGAGTGGTTCAGAGAAGTGAAACACAGAAGGTCATTATTGACTGGAAACACGTCTGCAATGTACAAAGTAAGTGAATGTAAAGCAAAAAGAAGAGAGCAGGCATCTGCTCCTCTTGTTTTCAGCTGCCATCATCTGTACTCCAGACATTGCTCAATCACATGCATAGCAGTCTTGAACTGCAAAAGACCACTATATACAGTAGAACTGATCTGATTCTGATCGGTTCATATGAAACTTGAAAAAACAGGTTTGCTAAAACTGAAATTTTGTATGTGACACATTAAAGGGTAATAAGCCCATCAAATCCATCCTTGAAGGTATTCAGTAAGTTTCCTCACATATAACTGACCTTGGGGAAGAAGCGGCAGTAGTCTCGGGTCAGAACCATCTCCACTACGTCCTTTAGCCCCTCCAGACCCAACATGTCTGCTGCCAACACCACCTGACTGTGGGAGAGGTGACACCAACCATAGGTCAGTTTGATTTCTGGGCCTATGTTGCAAATGTGCCCACAGATTGTTCACATACCCTACCTGGCACTACTTCTGGAGGGCAGGTCCACTATGGCCCCATACATAAATTGGAGCAGGATCTCCATCTCCTCTGGACCTAAGCTGGAAATAGAAGGTTAACATTGTAATCAATTTACAACCCATGTAGTCACAGATCCAGTAAATGTAAGCTTTTAAAACTGCAAACATAATGGAATTGTCAGCTTATGTACTGATTAATATTTTCTAAATGACATGTGTTTATTACAATGTTGCACATAAATTAAATATTTCAATCAGCACTAGATAAGCTGAGACACGTGTGTGTTTTTCTATGCGGTGTAAAATGTGAGCGGTGTAAACAAAATCAAAATTTCACGCTGGGAGCTGGACTAGTCCATGTGACTGGAGCCTGAGGGCCACTTCACAGAGTTTCCCCCCACACATCAACACAGTCGTCCTTCACTCTGACAGCCGCGTCTTCCCCTGTTACTCTCAGATCAGTAATGCTGAGGCGAGTGACATGTCTTTCCCCAGAGGGAAAAAAATAGGCTTCATTTGCCTCTGCCAAGCTGAGAGGAGACTAGTGGGGAGGGGGGGTGGGGTGGGGTGGGGTGGGGTGGGGGGGGCGGGGGTCTTCAGCAGGCAGTGGATCAGAAGACATTTATGTACCTCAAAGAGGAGATACGGCAACCTTGGTGTTTGGAAATCTGAGCGAGTCATTTGAGATTCAATTGCCTGTGGGTAGCTGTGTGTGTGTCTGTGTGCATGTTTGGGTACGCGGAGTTGGGAGTAGAGACACATGGCATTGTGAGTGAAACCCCATACAGGGCCACCTCTGTTCCAAGGCATGAATAATTAATGCAGTATAGGCAGACTTCAGATGTATTGTTCGGCAGTGAAATGTTGAATTGTTGGACCAGGGTGGAGGTGTATTATTGACCCAGGAGCTTGTTGGGCCACGCTGTTGCCTGACCTTGCCCGGTCTTACCCTTGTAGAGTGATGCACTGTCTGGAGCTCTCCATCCAACTCCCACTCAGCATGGCGCGGAAGTACTGAGATCGTGCACACAGAATTGCCCTAGAAACCCACAAAGCAGGCAGTTGCATGTCAGTTCCACCCAGCATTTTAATATTTCACATCTCATCTGGTGGGCTACTGAAGCGGCTTTGAAGTGACAAGCGAGAGAACAAAAAAATTATATTGTGTATTCTACAGCCTCTGAAGACGACGGTTGTATTGTCCATGGCCTCTCAAGATTTTATTGTCACAGATATGGAGGTGCTGAGGCATGCTGAGGTGCTTAGAGCAAACACTTATTTATGTACATTAAATATGTTTCAGAGTCTCAATAAAATGGAGATGAGTCACAATAATTCAGCAGTAGCAACCTTGTAATCCCACGGCCCTATGCCCAAACTCACACCTTCGTCTCGTACCCCTTCCTTATTTACCCTAATGCACACACACATTTAGGTTTCATTAGGCGGGAGAATAATGGTTATGATGACTGACAAATTGACTGCTAATCCTGTGTTTTATTCTCAAGTGTAACACAGTGTGACTCAGATAAGAGTAGCTCCCATGATAAGAAGCAGATGTTTTTATGTTTAGCTAGGGGAAATGAGCAGCTCAAGACTATGCCTGCCAACCAGCATGAGCAGCGAAATCTGTTTTCCAGTCATGGAGACATAAGGGGCGTGATGACTGGAGATCCTCTGGCTCAACCCCTGAGGTAAGAGCTGCAGCAGCTAACACTGAGCTACCATATAGATCAGTGCTGCAGAGCCCTTGTGCTCCAACCAAAAAGAAAAAAAAAAAAGAAAAAAGAAGGGCTGCCCGGCTTTTATCTGACAAGCGTTCGCTGGCTGGCTGCTCCCCTGAGCACAAGCTGGGAGAAACCAGTCTCCATGGTTACCAGCAACTACTACTACCTCTGCATCACTGAATGACCACCCACTCTAACGGCTGATGATGCACACTGGCGCTGGTCAACAGAAGATGTGGGATCTCCAGCTACAACTGTAGGAGTTTTGCATGAGGCAACTGTGGGTGTGGTGTAATAAAGTAAACATTCTCCAACAGTGCATGCCACCCATGAAGATATTTTAAAAGAAAAGAAAAAACAGATTGCGCTTTTGCATTTCAGAAGGATGGGCATCAATATAGAGGTCTGAAAGGCCACTAAAACTTATTCTACCTGTGGCAGGAGAAGACCTGCTCCCCCACTTGGATGGTGATGTCCCACTGCTCTCCCCTCTGGTACAGATCCAACAAGTCTGCTCCGAGGCCCGAGGCTGGCTCCAGGACAACAGCGTCTAGGGAGAAGTTGAGGTGGATAATGAGGAAGGACAGGAGGGAGAGAGTGATGAAGGGAAAGGCCATGAGTGTGCATGTATGTGTGCGAGTGTGCATGCATTTGTGTGTGTGCATAAAAAAAGGCAGAGGTTGGACTGCACCATCAAAACTGAAAATATTGTCTATTTCTGAAAAAGTTTGATGAAGGATGGCTAAATTTTGCATTAACAGTAGCATGGTGATGCTGTAATTAGCAGTAACGACAACAAGACTCCAAACGCGATTAGCTCTTAAGTGGATTATAGGTGAGATAACATGAGTTGAAGTAAGGTTGGGGGGGCAGGGGGAGCAGCTGAAGGGTCAGATAACCTAGAATAAACCCTCCAATGAAAAGACCGTTGATCTGTTTACCTGAGTCAGTGGAACTATGAAGGTCTGCTGGGTCGGGAACAGACGGTCTACTAGCCGGCACTGAGCCCTCAACGTCTGGGATTATTCCAGCCGAGCACATGCTCTGGTCGGCTGTGTACACTCGCCTGCAGGGGTGAGACTCTAAAGGTTAATTAACGCTGAGCCTTTAACAACCTATTCAAATT
The DNA here is from genome assembly GCF_046629955.1 of Centroberyx affinis. NCBI lineage: Eukaryota > Metazoa > Chordata > Actinopteri > Beryciformes > Berycidae > Centroberyx > Centroberyx affinis. The sequence continues at coordinate 75,023 of NW_027280968.1, forward strand.
ATGATCTGGTCTGATGCACTGTGGCTTTAATGAGTAACAGCACCTTGAAACAAGAGCCCTAACTATGTAGGATTTTCTGGTTCTCCAGTAACACTAATTCTATGCAGCTGTGGTGCATGGGAGGATAATTCTGGTTTTATCCCATCTCTGTCGCTGTTTGGGTCTAAGTTATGTTGTTTCAAGTTGAGGTTGTAGTGCTAAAAATGCATTTTAATCATGATAAAATCATTACTTCTTAAACATCTGGACAATATTTGTTTTAGTTTTAGATGATAGTAAGAATTCATTTCACATTTAATCTAGCAGTAGTGGTAATTTCCTTGCTGTAGTGGAGCACCACTGCTAAATTAATACAAATGAAAAACTGCAAGTGTAATATCTGTAATATGTTGGAACAATGAAATGTGTGAAATGGTATCACTGCACTGAAGGTAGAACTCAATTGTGTTGTTCAACAGTGAAACATATTTATCATTGGACCAGAGTGGAAATGTGTTACAGCCAATGTTTGGGAAAGTTACATACTTCATTACTTATCTTAAAAAGTGACTGGTTATGTTACAAAGTTAATCTATATTAGAGGCGAGTACTTTTACGTTATGCACAAAAGCCTGCCGTAACAATGTGGCTTGTGCTGCAGAGTGTGTTGACAATCATGGTTTTAAAATGCAATGCATGACTATTACGCTGTTTTTAAAACAATTTGCCAATCTCATTTATATCAAGCATACTTAGATTGCACTTTTTTATGTAGCAGCATCTTGTCTGCACAAGATGCTGTGGGATTTTCACTTTTTTCTATTTTTTAATTTGCTCTAACAAAAATGAAACAATATGAAAGGAAAATAAAATGATATGGATGATATAGGCTTAGCCAATTATATGGTATCAGCCAATACTGTAATATATTGTGTATTATGTTTGCATCATTAACTGTCTGGATCTATTCAGAGTCACACTGTTAGCCATGAGCAGAACAGAATAAGTGCAAAACAGATGGATGTGTGAGAGGGGCAAAGTGCAACTGTGCGGTTCTGCAGCCCCTCGGCCCTTTTGCTAGTTTCCTGTGCTTTAGCTTCGACCGATCACTCTGCAGGAAGTACACAAGTACTGTGAGATTGACAAAGCTTTTAGTGAGATGTTTATTTTCTCTGAAACTACCTGACAACTCTAGCCTGTAATCACCACACAGACCAAGTCACACTAAACAAAAACATATTAAAATAGAAGCTCTCTTGCACAGGCCTTGTGACTCCATGGTATCGCAGTCACACAAGGACATCTCTTTCCTCCAGTCCTGATTATAAATTGCTAATGAGCATGCACAAATTCACTGGATCAAAGGCTTGTGCATTCCAAGAGAACCACACTGGCATCGCCTTGATGGAAACTAGGCAATTGCTACACTGGGATCTTAGATGATTATCAACACTCATGCAATTTGGGAATTGTGTATCTAAACACTAAAACAAAAATATAATGTGCAATTTATTATTTAATGCTTATAGCATTTACAATGCTACTTGAACCCTACATACTTGGAGAATGCATAAAAGTACCAGTCAATCCTGCAGATTAAATATGGTGTACTTGCTGCCCTCTGTCAGGAAGCCATTGAAACTGCAACACCAAGACAGAAAGACAATTTCTTGCGTCCTCTGCTTGAAACCAGGTGTAGAGTTAAGGCTGCAGGTGAGACTATTAAGTGGAAAAGAAACAGCTTAGTTCAAGAGCCAAAAGGCATGCTGTGACCATCCTATGAGAGAACTGAGAGTCAGTTTAGGTGAGCCTATTTCTTTATGATCTGAATCTGGATCACATGGTTCTGTATATGTGATAAAACACTTTGGCCTAGAGCGTACCTGATGAAGTCTTTCAGCTCTGCAATTTCATAGCCAGGCAGATGGATGCTGTTGGGGTCCTTGTGAGCCCCTTCAAGGATGTGTGGAGCTCTGGCCAAAAGTATGGCCCTGTGTGCCTGCAGCGAGCCGGACCCAGCACACAGACACACATCCGCTTCCAGCTCCTCCTGCAGCAACCTGGTCAGATACATTACAGTACTTCAGCAGGGGGCAATTTGTGGCTGATGAAAGGGTGTAGCAATCCCCTTACTAACTGATTTTAGGGGAAATATGGAGGAAAAACATTCATTTACATGCAAATTTGTTAATTTGAATGAACTGCCCATTAAGCATGTTGGAGTTCAAAACAAAGCTTACAGGGAGCATCAGTAGAGCAACTCAGTCTTGACAAAATGTTCATAGTTGCATTCATGAGGAGAGAAAATAAGTAAACAATAAAGCAAGGCCTTGTTACAACAACTTAGACCAACTTCCAAGATCTGTGAGATTCCAAGATTAATCTGATGGCCTAATTTTCTACTTGAGAAGAACACAAGCACAGTCCTGAGGCAGTCCATTTCTTCTTCACCATCATTAACTCCCACTGCAATGACTGAACTGGGTGACCCAGAAATCAGTGGGCTTAGAGCCAATTGGTCTGTATGAGTTCAAATGCTGGTGCTGTGTCCATTTCTGTAACCCTCGGGCAGTGAGTGAAAATGGGGTCATCCGTACAACAAGGAAAGTCACATCCCTGCCTCCTCCAACCCCCTGCAACACTCAAATCCACGTGAGCTAGTTAGGCATGAGTGATGCTGTGGGTTACCAGTCATCACTAAAAAGTATTACAACTTTGCTATATGTCAAGTTTTATATTCCAGATCCCATGATCCTCCAATAATACTCTTACACTGTTCTATACTATCAATCTGTGATGTTCAATGCCTTCCGGGAGTTATTTTGTGATGAAGTGTTGCAATTTTCTTTTTTGTTGTACCCACTTTCCCTCAACCTGCCTCATCTACTTCTACTTCAGTTAGTGATTTCCTACGTTTCCCAGAATGCCTTTCGACAACCCCCAGAGACGGGGAGTGAACTTGTTACTTTCAATCAAAGCTAGGTGTATGGGAATCACTTGTTAGATAGCCAACTAGTTGGCCATGAACATTGGGGCGTGTCTATGATATGAACGGCTGCACCCCTTACTCAATACGCAACATGTCTTGTGGCTGCATTGCATTCTGGTCTATTGAGGCTACTGCGGGTGAAGAATTCGTCTATTTCCTCTATCTCTCTCTCTCTCTCTTTCTCTTATCTCCGGGAATAAGAAAAATACACCACCGACCAACAAAATGGACCCAGAAATGCATGTAGTATAATGTTTTTTTTTCCCACAGTTTCAGTGTTTAAGATAGTTTCCCATTAAGCAACACATGAGAACCCATTCTTTCAGAGGAGTGATAAAGAATTCTAGCACAGTAGAGACAGAACATCTTCCATTTTAATATACAGTACCTGTGAGATATCCATATCACCCAGCCAGAGGCCTATTAATCCATAAATCTGCCTCAAACTGTGTGACTATGCAATTTTAAGGTAAGAACATACAGTATACCTATTCTTCATGATTAGGCAGTTAGGGTGGGGGTATGATTTTCTACAGATAGCCAAGCCATCAAAAATATATAGCCTGCTGAAGGAGGTTCATGATCAGCATTGTAACACAGGTCTGACCTGGCTCTGCAGCAGTGTAAACCGGTTACATTAGTTCACTATTGTTAACAGGATGTATAAAGACCATTAAAGTAACTGATGAGACTGGGGTGGGAGAACTTTAGGACCTGGTTCTTGTGGGAATTGTGCACTGAAATGGGTTGAACATTTGTCAATAACGCACATTAACCCCAGGCATGTGGTGTAATGTAATGTAATATGCTTTACCTGCTGAGGTCTGCAGACAACGCAGACGACAAACATCTCTTGAGTTGGTCTTTGTATTTTCGCTCTTTGGCCTGGAATTCTCTTGCAGCCTCTGGGTTGATCATTGTTTACTTTGTTCTCTAAGACAAAGATAAGACAAGAAGCTCAGCCTTTGAATCTAGCACAATCCAGATACCAGAGTGTTCAGCTATACAGCTCTAAGGCAAGAGGACAGGATAACATTACCAAGCATAAACATTCCTCACAGTTTGGAGAGAACTAGCAGCCCACACACACATACACACACACACACACCACACATACAGACACACACGCCCCACTCTCACAGACAAACACCACTCTCTCACACGCACACTCACACGCACACGCGCGCGCACGCACGCACACACACACACACACACACACACACACACACACACACACACACACACACACACACACACACACACACTGACACGCGTATTAGGTATTGCTCTACCCAGCACAGTCTGTATTGTAGCCGAAATGAACCAGTCACTCTCATTTTCCTAGCAGGCTAGCAGGCTAGCGCTAGCTAGCGTAAGCTAGTTATCCTCTTGAGCCAAGACCCCAGCTGGATCCCTGGTGATGAAAAACAAACCCGCATGAATTAATTACAGCCAGTAACTGTTCACTAAGTCGTAATCAGTTAGTGGCGGGTTAACAGACAGGTTTCGACATGTAGCTTCATTAACGGGCTGACCCACTGACCGCCGCTGCCTCTGCGATGTTGTTGACATCACGGTTCCACGCTGTTCGCCACCCTCTAGGAGCAAACTAGACAAGGTCCAGGAGGAGACATCTCGTCATAGGAAAGAAAGCGTTGGAGGTACTGCACATGCGCAGTTCGGTTTAGGATTGCATGCCCTTAAATGCTGCCTTCAAATGCACCGCGTAAGCTAGTCGTAAAGCATTCAAATTGGTTTGAAACTGTTTGAAACAGTCATAAAAATTGATAAATAACAAACATATTTTTTGGAGCTGTTGTTTCACTTTTAGAAATCAAGCTACACAGAGCTACCTTGTGTTGTGGGCGTGGCAGCAAAATGAAGAGGATGTTAATCACCTTTTAGTCAATTTATATTTAAAAAGCGTGACAACTAAACGTTAGAGTGAAAATATAAAATACCAATTATTTACTTACCATGCCAAACAAACACACACATAATAAAACACATCACTTTTACCATTGGTTGTTGCTCTCCGCCCTCTACACACCCACGCTGAATCTCATATCTCGGCAAAAAAAATAAATAAACAAAATAAACAAAAAAAGTGCGACTTTCCCAGGTATATTTAATACTTTGTTGGGTCGTTTACTTGCAAACAACTCGTATTGGTAATATTTCCGACAGCACTTGAAGGCAGCAAAGAGCTTGCCCGCCTCCTTCTGGTTCTGTTGACGTTGACGACACTGTCCCCTCCTGCATCTTACCCCCGCTCCAGCAACGTCAATGGAAATACTCTGACCGTAAATATTTGAATATGCATTACAACTGCGACCATAAACGATGTTAAATCTTCTGGTTTTGTTGGTCTCATACCATGCTACTAGAGAGCTATTCTTTTGATTTTCATTTAATATTTAGCGAATCAAGGCTAATGGCTCGCCACAGTCACTCCTGCTTTGAGTTATTCTCAGATGGTCAAAGCTAGAGGCCACCTTGCCAAAACTGAGTCAAACACTGCTTAAAATTGAAGAGCGATTTTTGTTACCAAACCTACCGGAGTACAGAGGAGATTTCTTGAGTCAGCTCAGCCTTCTGTGTTTGCCGCAATTCCAATCTGTGATATTTTTTGAAAAATATTTTAAAAAGTGGAAAAAAGCCTGCCTAAATTGCGAAAAACTCATTTAAGTCGGCTTTTGCTGGCTTAAAACATATAAATTAGTCTTGCATTGTGAGAGAGCGGTTGTTCACATTGGGCCTAGTCAGTGCCCTCTTTCTTCACTGAGGCTCAGCACTATGACTGCTTGTGTGTGTGTGTGTGTGTGTGTGTGTGGGGCTGTGTGTGCTGGCACAGCACTAAAACCTGTTTATGTAAGACACTGTGTCTGACTGATGGACTGACAGAATGCATGGTCACCTCCATGTTGTTCCACATCATTCTTTGTTTTGCTATTTTATATGTAACTTTATGGCTTTCAGGGAACGATGAACCATGTAGTCCCAACTAACTACTCCTCCTTGTCCCACACACACACACACAACAGACCCCTTCACAATATGAACAGAATAAATAGCAAAATGTGTTTGTTCTACTGTCTTCTTCAACAGGGTCAAACATTCCTGTACTATATTTAACTACAGTACATCCACTACTATTTCTGTCGTTTTTCATCTCTTCAGTATGAAAGACTCGGAGAGACTACATGCTTGTCCTGAGGCAACGTGCCAAACACGTGGGAGCATGGGACACACTGTGTAGCTTGAATCACTTGCAAACACCCTCATTATTATCAGTTTAATAAGTGACAACAATTTTAAAGAGCAGTGCACTCCTAAAGATTCACACTAACTTACTTTATTTATAAAATCAAATGGTGTAGACCTGGCTCAGTGAATTTCAAAATGCAGTGTGTAGGAAGAGATACAAAAGAGTACAATAGTCAACCATCACTGTTTTCTCTATACAGGAAGATCAAGATAACAACATTCTCTATATCTGAGCAAATATCATCGAGGAAACAATACAAAAATGAAAGATCATTTAGACAACACTACCTGATAAAGGGAGTAGGAGAGCCGGGCTCCCAAAGGACTGTGCCCAAAGTAGAGTGGAGCGACCCAGTGAAACACACAAGTATAGCAGACGACGCCACGTCCCGATCTCTCAGGACGTGCTGCTTCTTTACACCGCAAAACTTGAAAGTTAAAAGGCACCACACAATACAACTCACAAGGAGATTTTGCCACATGTTTTGTAATGTTGTAACCAACGAACTTTAAGGCGGATGTCATGTGCAAAAACATCTTGAATGTGTTGAACGTACTACTCAGTGTCCCCTCCGATGACGTGTGCTTTTGTTCTTTCCTCTACTGCTGACATCTTTAAAAAAATAGTTGAAATGTGTAAGATTTAAAGAATGATTGCATTATCGTTATGTCGGTTGGTATCACAGGCATATTCCAGGCTTCCAGGTGTGGCAAGTGGAGGGGGGTTGCGGGGGGGGGGGGTTCAGTTCCTGTAACTTTTACGTCCCTCTCCCTCCTTGAGGAAGGTCCATATGAGGGTGTTGACGATGTCGGGCTGGTCCTGCTGCAGCCAGTGGCTCGCCCCAGAAATGATGTTGAGACGGAAGTGGTTCCTGATGTACAGGCGGCACGCCTCGGCCATTTCCTGCTCCAGGAAAGCATCCCTCTCCCCCCACAACAGCAGAACCGGAGACCTGACATAGTTGTGACTGAGGGGGAGGGAGCTATGAGGGGGGGGGCGGGGGGGGCAAAAAACAAGGAGATTTATCAGTCGAAACCCCTGACCGTTACGTTCAAAATGTTGCTGCACTATAGACTTTAATGGGCTTTTAACATTGTGTATTTCATGTTGTGATCCTGTTGCCTAGGTATGCAGAGCACTTGTGGAGAGAGTAATTGGGAATGGGTCAGTGACATTTATTTTACGTAAGCATAAAAAAGCTATTCTGAGATAACTCACTGCTTAAGGAGGGAGCAGATGGGGGGCTCAGCCATGCATGTTGAGTCCACATATCAAAAACACATGCACTGAAATTCTGTGTTTGTTTTGATTGTGTTGATCAGTCTTTACTCAACTGGTTAGTCGTGCATGTAACAATGAAGGTATATGAAAATATCAAATATTTCACAACACTGAAGGAAAGGCCTTTACAGATGCACACTGGCTTTATGAATCAACAGTGTTCTAACACTAGGGGGTGCTACAAATTTAAATTTGCTTAGGATGAACACAGTCAAATTCTATTTATGGTTTCTGTATGCACATTACTTTAATGGCCAGGGCAGAAAAATAGCTGATTTGTAAGCATACATTAAACAATGTGCATATATGGAAAACAGTCGGTATGTCGGAAATGCACGCCATAGACATTGAATGTGACTTCTTATTACCACAATGTGTGCAATAATTGACTTAAAAGCATCTAAAGTATGTCAATAAAAGCTGTTGGTTTTCTACTGTATGACAGCAGCACACCTGTTCCAATAGTTACTGTATAATGACACATTCCTGTGGTTTGTCTTGCTTGACTATCACAACATCCCTATATAACATTTCTAAAAAACAACTTCTGTATATCTTACTTTCAACTTCAACATATCAAGTGCGGCTGAGCTATGTGGGAAGCAATGAAAAGATCTAACTTGTTGTGAGCTGAGTATTTGTCACCTGAAGACATTCCTGTAGTAGTTGAGGGCCCCGGTCAGAGCGCCGGGCTGCGACAGGGCGTACAGATAGGCCTCCAGGTCTTCTGCAGTAAGCCATCGGCCTTTCCTCCCGATCCCTGTGCTGCGGCTGGTGAACAAGCCCTTCAGAGCCTGCGGCAGAGAGAGCAGGATGCACCGGGTGAGTTTGTGTGACTGGTGTGATCTGATCCACAAGACATTCATAGACAAGGGCGTCCAAGTCACTGTCGCAGCAATACGGGTCAGAAAAGGTACGGACAGTGGCGTAATCATGAAGCTGACACTGACTTACTGCTGGCTCTGCTACATTATCTTCTTCTCCTCCCCAATAGTCTACCCCAATAAACATTACAGTACATAATTATACATTTACATTAGCAAGTGTATGGAATACTGCATAGGACTGGTGATTTGATGCATTCATTATTTCTTCCAACATACGAAGAAATTAAAAAATGTCTTGACTGCTTCATCATTATGATGATAATTCATTTAAATTTAAGAAAATCATAAAGGAAATTGAAAAAATCCAAAAGTTAAGTAACTACTAAAACTACTAAAGCCTAAACGTGCATTTTTTTGCATTTGTTAATAAAGAAATAGATAATAATCTTTATTCATTCTTTATTGTTAATGATATTGGTGAATCTGAATGGTGCATGTTTCACTGTGGACAATCAGAAAAAAAGCTGAGGACATACAAAATAATCAAAATTACCACTAAATGTATTGACAAAATAGCTAATTATTAACAAAATTGAAAATGGTGTCATTATACTTACGCAGCACAGCATATGATTTGGTAATAGTCTATATAATGTGCACATTTCCCTCAGCATTAGTTGACCACTTCATATACCACAAATAACCTATTTCATTGCAGTCACACGATGGAAACACTAAAAATAGACTGACACTATAATAACATCCAACATACATCAATGCACATGCATATGGGCACGCATGCATGCACACACACATATGCAAACACATAAACACACACATGCACACACACACACACACACACACATGCACACACACACAACCTTGACCTTGAAATAGCTCAAGCCTGCACATAACAAACCACCTTGAAATCATTGATGGAGAGCATGAGCTCTGGAAAGCGGGGCAGCTGGAAGAAAAAGAAATGACTGGATTTCAGCAGCTGGCTAGGATGACGCAGGGCATAATCTGGAGAGAAGAGGAGAAGAAAAGAGAGGAGAGGAAATGAGAGAAGAGGAGAGGAGAGAAGGAGAAGAGAAGGAGAAGAGAGAAGAGAAGACAAGAGAAGAGGTTAAATGGCACTCTAATGACTGAAGGGTGTGTTTACAGGCACTGGGGCTGTGATAAGTCTCAAGGACTTTGCCTGTGTCTCCACCAGTTAAACCAGCTGTTCCAGCTTCACATTAAAGCATTAGCCTCCTGTAATTACCTCCTCATCTCCCCCTTAAGGAAGGAGAGGATTTACCAGATGGATGCAAACATGGAATTGAAGCAATAATACTTCCTAATTAATGATAATAATTATGGTAATAACCCAAGAGCCAAAGCAGAGCCTCTCTAATTAGTATGCATCAAATTGGTTTTCTTTCATATGATAGTCATACAAACATCAGAAGCAGCATGTGTGAGGATCAGTTCATTTCCAGATAGTGATATCGTACCTGTGAACACAGAAGGGTGGGGGCAGTTTAAGACGATGAGTTTTGTCACCATCTCCGGGTAATGGATGGCAAACAGCCACGCTATGGTCCCACCCCAGTCATGGCCAACGAGGCAACATCTGTTGTACCCTTGGAGGAAAATGAGATGCATATATGACATAATGACAGTACTCCTGTTATTGTGGCAGGAGGCAGCAATCTGACAATCATGTGATAGATAGATATAAATCCGTTCAGGTTGACGCTGCATCCCTTAACAGACTGTTTATCAAGAAGCGTGTCGGTGCTTGAAATTTAATACTGTTGTCTCACTACTCTCTATTGCTGCCTCCCTCCTTCAGAGGACATTTGCACCAATCAAATGAATGTCATTGATGACATGAACTGAAATGGAGATCAAGGTCAGGACATCAGTCTGAGGGATTCTGATCACATTAGCTTTCCAGTCACCACACAGTAATCCCCTTACCTGCCCAGCACCATTTACACCCACTGGAATGAATCATTCCAGCGAGCCTCATCTCGACACTGATATCACATGCATGAGAAGAGGGATTGTCAGACAGCTAAGCCTGGGGACCACTTTTGGAAAATGACAGAGGGCCAAAGGCACACTGACGATTGTCTGCTTCCGCTGTCAGCTTTTCAGTGTTTGCTTGTTATTTGACGTGCCTTGTAAAGGCAAATCAAAGTTATCATATTATCAGTGCAGGCATCCCACTACCACTGCACCAATCACTAATTCAATATTTTGCATAGCAATATGCTTTGCTATCAGCTTATTTTCTTGAAAGCCTGTTAAAGAATTAAACAGCAACAACTACAACCATGTATGAAGCTACTAAACATTAATTATGGACCCCTCTCAACAGCACTTTCTCTGAGAAAATACATTTTTAATGAGGAATGTCTTCAAAGCCACTCAAGAATACTTACAAGCTATAAGATGCCTCTGGGCTAGACTTATTCAAGATTATGTGGTAAAATCAAAATATCTGAATATTACATTTTTTATGTAATGAGCACTAAAACAGTAGAGCTGAATACAAAGTGACAGCTGTGAAGGAAAAGACCATAGGTTGACAAATAAAGAAAAAGCTCCTGCAAACTGTCTACTGAACTTTGTTATTAGAGTTACTCTGACTGAGACCATCATCAGATCATCTTTCATGTAATGAGCACTAAAAAAAATTTAACAGAACACAAGACGTTATGCTGGCCAGATAACAATTAAGGGACGCTGGTGTGTGCAGACACCTCCAGGTCAAGAGTGGAAGCTCCCCACTAGTGTGAGTGTGCAGTCAGCAGGCTGGGGGCTCTGTATCTGCACAATGTCCCATCTTCAGTAAGAATGAGTCACAGGAAGTTTGTCATGCCATGCTGCGGGCCTGGAGGCTCTCCACAGCATAAGAATGATAAACAAGTTTATTTTTGACTCAAGACACTGTCAAAGAAGTGTCCCCTCCTAGGAGTTATTTCAGATAAAGTCTTTGGGTAGACAAGTGAGTTCTCCTTACCTAGGTACTCCACAATGTCCTTGACGTCAGTAACCAGGTATTCAAAGCGGTAACTTTCGGTGGAGAGAGGCAAGTCAGACTCCCCATAGCCCCGCATGTCAATGGCCACCACACGGAATTCACTCTTAAACTCACGCAGCTGGTAGCGCCAGGAGAACCTGAGGCAGACAAACAGCAGACAATTAGACTTATCATTATATGGGTGTCCATATAATATGCACCAATACTGCTAACCCAGTATTGTCTCTGATTTTTTCTTTTTTCTGTAATTGACAGCTGGCATTGTCCCCCACAGGTAGAGGATATTTACTGACATTGCGACAAAGTCAAACCATTGAAAATGTATTATAACATATCCAAAATGCAATGGTGTCCAGTTAACCAATTTTTCCTCAGCTGTCAGCAGAAATTGACTTTTTGGAGATACAAGGTTTCTGCAGGCCATTGACAATATATAGTGCAGTCATTTTTATGCCATATATCTAATCAATGTCATCCATTAAAGCAAGAAATATAGCTTCCTTCAGGATGAATCTAGTCTTGACTCCACAAGACCTTGTCTGCCAGCAGACAGACGGCCCTGCCAATCAAAACCAATTCAAAAGAAGGCACTTGAATTAGACAAAGCATAGCACATCTATCAGAGGAGAGTTGTTCCAACCTCTTCACCTTTTACATACTGTATGGAGTTGAAGTAGCTCCAGTGTAACTTTACAGAACTTTTTTTTTTTAAACTGGCACTCAGCTTCCTTTCCAGCTGAGTGAAGGTCACCTCTATAATAGAAGCTGTTTTAGATTTCAATCCGCCCACTCATCATGTGGACTGGGATGACTCCCTAATTGAAGATCTTGTCTGCTGTAGAGGCTCCTCATCAGGACACAAACCCCCTCCTCCTCCTCCTCCAAAGCGAGGAGAAGCAAGAGGATGCAGAGGCCTGACTGTGATTCTGATGAGTCAGGATAAGAGCACCTCACTGAAACTTCAGATCTTAGAATATAGATGAGGTCTGGATTAAAGCAAGCCCCTTGAAACCCCCTTGACACACAAACACACACATATAGACTCACACTTTCTTTCTTCTCACTTCTATGAGGGAATTAGCACATTTTAAGAATGACTTAAGTGATAAGAGTCCTTTACAACCGCCTCTCTCTCTCTCTCCACAGCACAGTGGAGTTCATCATTCCTGTGCAGAATATGGCAAGTGAAGCAGAAACGACCCCCAACCACCATTAATTAATCCCTGTCCCGTCTGCAGCTCTGGTAGTATGTCAGAGATCTGGACTGGCTTACAGCACTTGACAACCTCCTTGGCCCCAATCCAGGAGCGGTGCCCAACACCATTTTTCATTTCATATCAGGGGGAAGAGATCTTGAATGCTTTGGACCTTTTCTCAATGACTCAAATGTTTGCGAATGAAGAATCCTCACTGGAATGTATTTGTTTCTGCGGCCCAGAAACCTGACCAGAGCGATTTGAACGATGCTGCTGAAATAGAGCCGCAGCAATCCTCATAATCAAGGACATCTGAAGGGAATCAACTAATGTGACAAAAACACCAAGCATTGACCAAAGCATATACTTTTCTTACTGTCTGGTTGTCTGCTACTGTTTAGTCCCCTCCCCCCCCACACCTTTCCCCTTTGACCTACCAGAACTCTGGGAAGCCGTGTAAAAACAGCATGAGTGGCTTTCCTCGCTCTCCAGCAGCAACATAGTGAAACCTAAGGCCAGACTCCTGGGTGGAAAGTAGACAGACATATTTACACTTTAAACATCAAGCAGTCTTATCCAAGGCAACTTAATACAATACAATAAGTCAGCATTCATGAATGGTTATAATTGCAAGCAGCCTCATGAAAAAAAAGTGTTAGGAGCAACAATATAATCTGAATAACTAGAAAACGATAAGAGGTGTAGCTTTTTCTCTTCTCATTTTGCTCTGAATCAACACACATCTGAGAATCAATTTGTAAGGCTCTCATCAGTATTTCTTCAAACAAAAGTCAGCTTTTATAAAGTCACCTGTCTCAGTTTCATCTGTATCTGTGTTATCCACAAATCACACACGGGCTAAATGAGATTCATTGTTCCAAAAACTTTGGTTTATGATTAATAAGCCATCATATGTCAACAAATGTTGGATGTTCCTCCATGAAAAGCATTTGATTGACTCCCATTAATATAACACTAGGCTGTTTTTTTTTGTTTTTTTTTACTACGCATGCCTTTGGTATTTAATTACATAATCTTTTAACACATTGGTTGTTACTTCGGTGTCGCTCTGGCGGCACGACTGCTGATATTGTGCATGATGGACCGGGAAACGGGGGAGCTGTCCTTTCAGCACCACCTGAGCGCCGGGCGGACACACACACACACACACACACTCACAGACCGTGTTTTCACTGAAAAACGTCTCAAAACGAACAGATGCCTCATGATTTGCTCAAAGACCAGGCCTATTTGGTTTTCACGACGCGACACGGCAGCGGCAAAAGGTGTTGTAGCATTTCACAGCTCACATCTTAGCATGCGAGAGAGCTGATGCACGCACACAATGGGGCTATTTCAACAGAAGACCAGACACCTTTCGCGGCCAAGTGCCCTCCCGTGTGTCTTACCTTTATCCTAACATAACAGTGGGTTCCCAAGGACGTGTCATTCAGACAAGCCGGGGGAGTTTCACGAATCCCCCATTGGAAGGTTGTTGTCGGCCTTAAAACGATGTTCCACCAAAGTTTCAGCAGGGCTACGGTGGTGCAAAGAGCACAATAACCGTATATCAATGACCAATACCCCAGAACTCTGATTTTCAGCGCAAGTCTGATCATAAATAACAGCAAGTTGTGGAGCACTCTCGCCATCTTTACATTGCCGCAGGAAATCAATCCGGATCACGTTACCTATTGATTTCTTTCTGTTAATTGGTCGTTTCCCTTGAAATATTGCTCTGACAATCCCGTTGTTTCGTTAACAGCGCATACGCACGACTGTCTGTAGGGAGGATCCCAACAAACGACTGAATGGGACGGTGGCAAGAGCATCACGTCAGATTTCACGCTTGCGTGTGACAGCAGAGGTTGTTTAGCTGGAGAGGTGTTGTTGACTATTGGAGGAGAGTCCGAAATTAAGCAAATGGGCAGTCGACGCAGTGTTTTACAGTGATTCAGAGCAGCTGAGAGACCTGCGCTGAGGCACCGAGTTAAACCTCTAAAATCACTGTAAACCTCGGCCTCGAGCGGCTTATTGGTTTTAGAAAACGGCGGTGATCATTGTAGGCTATTAAAGAGGCAACATGCAAATGTTAACAATTATTTTATTGATAATCAATAATAAAAACTAATACGATTTTATTATATCGCGAAGCAATATAGTTCTTGACCAGTAGCTAAACAAAGTGTCTCATGCGAGACGTAACTGGTGATTTTCGGTCAGCTCATTAACTGTCTCAGGTGCGTTGATCAGGTAGGCTAAGCTATTTTAAAACGGCTTCTAACGTGCAATCAGCCAATCAGACTGTGAACCCAAACTATAGGCTATCTGGCCTGGTTTTAGTAAGACCCTTAATAAGCCACTTAAACCAATTTAAGATTACTCTTTTAATCCCTCACGTGGTTTGAACCGTACCAAGATTAAGACCTTGGGGCACATAACCGCTTAATGGTCTTAATGGTCAACCCCAGCGAAAAAGAACTCAATTCTGTGGTAAA
Organism: Centroberyx affinis; assembly: GCF_046629955.1. NCBI lineage: Eukaryota > Metazoa > Chordata > Actinopteri > Beryciformes > Berycidae > Centroberyx > Centroberyx affinis. The sequence goes on from NW_027280968.1 coordinate 90,098, forward strand.
TTTTACGATAGCCTACTATACAAATACCACAGCAAAACTAAAATATCATGCAGCCACTAGCCTATATAGACCAAAAATGCCACAGGAAATCTTTAAAACTTCAAAATAAAATCCTAACCAAGTTTTGACTGTCATAAAGCATGAGAATGTGGCTTGCACTGGGTCAGACACTAGTACTATTATTACGCAGATGAATAGCTGCAGAGTGTATGGCTAAGTGAATTTATTGAACGTGCATCTCATGAAAGCTTTTCCTCCAGTTCAGCATCCTTCTGGCTGTACAATTACATATGTATTAAAACAGTCAAAATAGGCAAGCAGGAAACGTTTGCTCATAGTATTCAGCAGAGTGCAGGTCATGGGCTGCAGTAAAGGCTGAACTCCTGGCCTAGAGTTAGGTGAACCACCAGCACCAGGGCTTTGAATATGAGCAGCCACAGTAGAGAAGGTGCAGGACAAGAATGAATGGCAAGAGTTTGGAGAGGTAGCAGATAAAATGGGCTACAGGAGGAAGTTGTTATAGTCTGTTGACTGGAGATGACGCAGAACTCAGCCAGTGAAACAAGTCCCTGTCCCACACAAGGTGACAGCTGCAAATCTACAGGACCCGGTTCTGGCTGCAGTGTGGGCCTTGCAGGAGTTGGTTGTCTAAGTCAGTGGCTCCCAAAGTGGGGTTTGGGGACTTCCAGGGGTCCTCGACTGGGTTCCCCAGCAAAATGACAGTTATTTTAACTATTACTTCATTCACTAGCTAATAGGCCCTTTTCACACCATCAGAAACCAGTGCATTACAACTTCCTGTGGCATTTTTTTTTTTAGTCTTTGTACTTCACCAATGTTAATTTTGGGCAGGTTATACAGCAATTCTTGACTGTCCAGGCTGTAGTTACTGTTGTCAGCCCAGGGGTCAGTTGGACGGACAGGCAGGTCCAGAGGAAAAGGGACAAATGATCAAAGGAAGATGAGAGGGCAGAGAAATGTGGAGGTGGTGGAGGGAGTGAAGACAGAGGAGGGGAATGGGGTGGAGAGGAGGATAGTTACACACTTGACTGGTTACACTGCACTGCACTGCAGGTAAGGCGATGCAGAGCACTTAATGAAAATATCTTTATTGACTTTATTTTAAGTAAAAAAGTTGTCTTGATTCACTTCGGCATAAACAAACTCTAACATACAGAATAAAATGATATGTTTATAATGTCCGTAAACAACTTCGGAATAGCCAGAACCATATGAACAACAAAGTGCAGTGCATGTCTTTCAAACATTCTACAATCGGGACTGATTATTGATTACAACATTTAACACAGTAACAAAGCCAAATATACAATAAACTCACTGCAATGTATGGCACCTTTAAGTAGATAAACAAATTTTAATTCAGTCCCATATTTGAAACTCTGGCATCAATCTCTGGTTAAGACAAAACAAAGGTTTTCTTTTTTTTTTTTACAAAAGTGTTTTAGGTTTTCTCAAAGAATACTGGAATACAAAAAGAAAAATTCAGAGTTACAGAACATGTGCATGTAACATACTGTATAACAGTGTTCTTTTTACATTTAGTATATTTTTGCTTTGAATACTGATAACTGAACCAAGAGAACCTGTACATTTGAGAAACAATACCACACATTTCAGCAAACAAGTCAAAGAGGTGGCATTTTAATTAGAATGTATTAGTAAATATATTAAGACTAATTAGCTTGTCATGCACAACTGTCAACTGTAGGACTCACCCAAAGGTGAACTTGAGATTAGACTCAACTTTCAATTATGAGAGTGCTTCACCCATTCATTCCCCAAGTTCAAGAGTGCATCAGTGCAGATATTTACTACAAACCATTGCAAATACAAAAAGGGCAAGACCCATTTTTATTAAATATATGGTCTTTCACAAGTGAAATTAATTGTCTTTTATTGTATTCTGTCATGGAGTATATATACACACGGTCGATGTGAAGTTTCCATCCTCCTGCGGTTTATAGACATTCTGACATCCAGCGCCCAGAAAAGAACCAACATCTGAAGTCATGTACTGAAACAGCAGCAACAGTTCTTGCACAGAGGATCAAGCTAATTTATCAAGTGAATCCCAGCTGCTTTCTAGTCCAGGTTCAGCTCAAATGTAGCCATGATGTCACTCTGCATAGTCATGTCAATACCTGACATCTGTAGGGAGAAAAGGAAACCATAGAACAGTTCTCAAACAATGTCACTCCACCAGTACGAGGAAGAAGAAAAAGGCACTGAAACAAGGACAGAGGTACTCACAGCCTCTCGTCTGCGCCGCTCTTGCTCCTTTTTGCGGGCCATCTCCCTTTCCCTATCCACCGAGAGTTGCGTACTGAGAAGTTGTGTTGTCACGGGAGACTTGGGTCTTTGCAGCTCCACATCTAAGGTAGCCTCTGTGCAAAGGATCTCTGGTGAATCAGGATCCTCTTTGCCAAGTTGGGGATTTTTCTCTACTCTGTATGGGCCTGGTAGGCTAGAGGGAGAATTTCCTTGAATTACTTGGTTGTTCTCAAGGAAAGCAACTCCCAAAAAACTTGGAGAGAAATTCTCTTCTGGCTTTCACTCATCAGCATCCTTTCCAAAACTATGGGTTGGGCAAACCCACATGGGTAAAGTCACCATCATGCTTGTTCAGTGTCTAAAGGCTGATTTACACTAGCATGCTATGTTCTGGATGATGGGATCCATACGGCTCATCTTCCTGTGCTTCCACATTATGCTGATCACTTGAATATCAGAATCCTTGGGCCTGACCAATATTATGTAATGATATGAATTGATTAAACATAGCAATAGTATCAACAACAGCTTCATTTTTATTGTTAATTTGATAAACATGTTGCTTTTCAAGAAGGCAAGGTTGAGAGGCAGACTGTTCTTTCTTGCTAACATTTTTATGTTCATTTTGAGTTATTATATAAATCCAACAGGACACATCTGGAAATTTTTCCATTCGGATCAGTGTGCAAGTAGACTGCTCTTCAGACTGAATGGCCATTTCTTTTCCACTCCATTATTCAGTCTGACATTGCCTCCTTGCTAGCAGTTTTCTGTGTAGGGGGGTGTTGATTTTCCCCAAACCAATCACTAGTGACTGACGTTTCCGGCCGCTCTGATGTTATTTTCAGTTACACTGATGCTGGGCGCATTTACTAACTTCACCAAGAATGTTGGTCGTTTGACAAAAATATCGTCTTTGCAAAGACAATATATTGGTTAAGGAATGTTTTCAACAAATATTAAACCGAAACGGCAATGAAAAAACGCGGTTCAAACAAAAGGCACAAAGGCGCTGATTGGCCCGATCATTTTTCCCATCGAGAAATCACCTTTGAATAGATTCAAAGGTGACCCTGAAAAGACCCTGAAATGCTCAACCAAATCCGAAGAGTGGGCGGGTCGCGATTCAGGAGTCTGGAAGGCTAGTCTGCAAGCTTTCACAAAATGTGAATTCAGGATGCACATCAGGCCGTTTTTCTGGAAATACCTGCTCTTTTCAGGAGCCTCCATCTCCCCGTTTGCCTCCATCTGTCTCTTCTTCAGTGCTTTTTCACGTTCTTCCTTTTCCATAGCAACCTTACGGAACTGCTGGAAGCTCTCCTTTGAGGACTTGATAATATTCGGGGTAACAGACTTTTTCATCAGCCTAGCCCAAGACTCTGCATTTTTCAGGACAATATCCTAAGAACAGACAAATCACAGAGTTCATTTGCAATCTCTTTCAAACTGAGTATCATTAACTGCAGATTAATTCAGAAACAATTCAGAGTAAAGATCTTAATACTCTGGAATAGTAAACTCTGGATTAAACAAAGCCAACCTTTTTGGGACTTTGGGGTTTCCCATCTTGAGCAGATGTATGTGCTGTGTTGGTGCAAGACACATCGGTGGTACGACTGTCAAGCAAACCCTCAGAGCATCTGAAATCTACAATAATACATTTTTAAGGAGTGTCCTGCAAAAGGTACCATTAATTTCACTTTGTCCATGTCAGGGTCGACAGTAACTTACCTCCTCTCCCATCATCATTTTCCTGCAACGGGCTGTCCTGCAGAGGGGACAACAGTGGGCACTGCTGAAAGGAGAGATTTCATCTTAGCTTTGTGAGCAAATTATAGAAAGGACGAGACTCTGAATACAACATGCCTTTAAGTATTATTTGTTTGACCATTTGTAATGAGTAGCATTACCACACCAATGAAGAGCTGCCACAACTTCACTTTTGATTCAGAACAATTAAAAACTACAGATGAGAAAATGACCTTAGTGATCCTTCTGTTTAATCCTTTCTGCCCTCAATTTGTCTAAATTAAGGCCCAGTTCAGACCCAACAGTCGCACTGTAGAAACATTACAATGCACATTTGAATGTCACAGCCAATAGTGTACTAAGAGTGTTGTCGTTTCATCATAAGTACCTCAAGTCTGGTGGTAGACCAGTCCAGCACAATTCCTGAAGGAGATGTCAGGGGCGATAACAGCGCAGACAAATCTGTCGAAGAAATAAAGTAAATGACCTTTAACACAATATAACTATGTGAGCAGCACAGAGGTAAAACACAGATACAGACACAGAGAAGCATTACAATGCCTCTCCACTATGCAGGGGCTGGTCCTCTGGGATCCTGGCCACTGAGATAGGGCTGCAACTCGGGCCTGTGTCTGTGTGTGTCTGTGTGTGTCTGTCTGTGTGTGTGTGTGTGTGTGTGTGTGTGTGTGTGTGTGTGTGTGGTGATGATGTAGTGGTGTATGTATATATGATGATGTGTGTATGTATGTGTATAACAGACAGACAGACATACATTTATGTATGTATATATATTGTTATTATTACCATTATCTTATTGTGTATACATATACACCATTATATGGCCCATGTATGTGTGTATATATGTGTATGTGTGTGTAAAAGGCCACTCTAAAATGTGCAGTTTTATCACAACACAATGCCACAGATGTTGCAAGTTTTGAGGGAGCGTGCAATTGGCATGCTGACTGCAGGAATGTCCACCAGAGCTCATGTTGCAGCATGATAATGCACGGCCCCATGTTGCAAGGATCTGTACACAATTCCTGGAAGCTGAAAACATCCCATTGCATGAGGCAAATGGTGGTCACACCAGATACTGACTGGTTTTCAAAAAATGCATATCTGTAGTCCTAGTCATGTGAGATCCATAGTTCAGTGCCTAATAAATGTCTTTTTTCAAGACAAAACTGCACATTTCAGAGTGGCCTTTTATTGTGACCAGCCCAAGGCACACCTGTGCAATAATCATCATGCTGTTTAATCAGCATCTTGATATGCCACACCTGTCAGGTGGATGGATTATCTTGGCAAAGGAGAAGTGCTCACTAACACGGATTTAAACAAATTTCATGAAAAATGGGAGCAAAACCAAGTGTTGCATTTATATTTTTGTTCAGTATATCTATCTATCTATCCATCTACAGCCAGAGCTACAATGATGCTGACATTGCATTTGCATATCAATCCTAAAAACAGAGCCACAGAATTTGAATGGATTAAGTGGATCCATACAAATCCTAAGACCAGAGCCAACAAAATCAACTGAAAGGCAGAAAAGAGGCGGCGTCAGATGGGTTGAACGCAACACACAAAGCCGCATGCTGCAAGCTGGGAAGAACGGGGTCTAATTACTGTGACTGGTCCCTTACCTTCCTGTTCAGCCCTATCAGGACGATCGAGTGAAAGTGTGCTGGTTTTCACTTCCTGAGCTTGTGTTTCTGAAGGACACCGAGGATATGGGGGAATTAAAGAGGAAAGGGCCTGAGGTGAACAGGGGGAGGTGGAAGAAGGTTCATAAGCAGTGGACACTACGGCCATGTTGGAGCCACCAGCAGTGATGGAGGGACTAGGAATCTCAAGGAGGGACTCCAGTTCAGGGGGCCGACAAAGCTGATCAGGGAGGGAATTATTGGGAGGTAGAGGTGCTGCTTTCGCACTAGGTCTCGAAGGTTGCTGAGGCAGATCGCTGTGTAAGGCTGGGGTAGAATGAGGGGGATAAGGCAGAATAAAGATAAACCATGAGCGAAAACATTCTTTTATATGAGAAAAACTATAGACTAACAAGAAGATACTGCTAAAGTTTAGCTCCATGGGACAGACTTTTCACTGAGACATTAACAACACAGAACTGGAGGAAAGAACAATGCAGGTAAATACATATGAACTGAATTAGAATCGAGTTACGGTAACCACAGCACTCTTGTGCTTGTTCAATGTCAGCCCACTGAGTTCTTAAGTTCAACTGGAAAAACCTGACCCAGTTTTCCAAGCCCCGGGCTAGCCGAGCAGTTCTTCCATATTCTTGGAGAAAATCGCAATTAACCACACCAAGATAAATTGATCCAAATGGAATAACCTTACATTAATCGTCACATCTCATGTCCCTGTTAGCTATTGCACAGAAAAGAGGGTAGATATAAGCATTACCTGGAGGAGACAGAATCAGCCCGTCACACGCCTGGTCTGCATGTGGCTGTGTAGAGCGGCCTTTAGTTTCTGCCACCAGGGGTTGCAAGGCAGGAGTTGGCTGACAAGTCTTGTTTGAGGCTTTTATCAAATCTTTTCTCTCCAATATCTGCATGCTATGGGCAGCACGTTTCACCTTTGACTTAAGGAGAAATTAAATTCTTATGTTTCCATTGTAACCAGCATGGCTGTCTTGCCATGAATCACTTTTGATTACAAGCAAGTAAGTTGTGGATGTATTTACCTTAGTTTTAGCCTTCTGGCAAATGTCTTTACTTTTCAGCTTCTTTGTTTTTGGCACTGAAAGACATGCACAATAATAATTTCTCAGTCTAATTTTCAGTCTACTAAACCAGTCACTTTTTTTGCAAAACTTTTTATATCAAAAATAAAACACTTGACAAGGTTTTTTTTTTCTAAGGTTTAGAAGGACACATGAATATTACATGACAGTAAAACAATTTGTATTGCAACATCCCATTACAAAATTACCTCCCACTATACTAATTTGGAGAGTTCAACTTTTCATACCAATTTCTCAAAATCAAAACAGCTGAATTTCCTAATACTCGTAATTAATAAAAGACATAACTAGGCACATAGTATTATTAATACAATGAGAATGCCACTTATTAAAATGTACATTGTCAAAATATTTATTTTAACCTCTAGAGGTTCAAACCCCCCCCAACACACACACAAAAAAAAAAGACTCACTAAAAATAATAACATGACACCCATTACCCCACTGTGCTACAACATCATTTGGAAATCATACAATTGAGAACCTGAGCAGAAACAAACTCAGTGAAACCGGTTAACAGTGAGTACGGAGGTTTAAAGTGAGGACCAGCTTTCATTGCATAGTGACAGGAAAGCAGAGGCACAAGGGAGGATTGGTGTCATAAAGTGACGTTTCATCAAAAAAGTGCAAATACCAATCTAGGCCACATCTCAAATGTACAATATTTTATACTGTATATTTTTGCTTTTAATTGCTTATCAGAAGCCAACAGTATAGTACTATTGAAGCAGCATGTCAGGCATACATTAAGGTTCAACTACAATAAAATACAAATATTTTACTCCAATAATCTCAGATGGCTTTGTGACAGGTTTGTGCATATCTTAAATGCAGACAGATTATGAAGTGTGCATGAAATAATGAGGAAAAAAAACACCCAATGAACATGCAAAAACAGTTTAATAACTAAGTATTTGGTATTCAAGCAAGTGAAAAGGGTGTGAACCCTGGTAGTCAGGTGTCCAGGTGGATTTTAGCTATAGCGTATCTCTTATCTTAAGAGTGGAGGTAGGAGGAAAACGAGGTAGGTGAGGGCAGAGTGCGGGGGAGAGCAGCTAACCTGATTCAGAGTCACTGCTATCAGAAGTGCTTGAATCACTACTGCTGCTGCTGCCGCCGTCAGAGCTGGAGGAGGAGCTGCTGCTCTCACTGAGGCGCGGCAGGTAGCTGGGGTCTTGCAACGCCATCGGTTCACCTGTTACACAAAAAGGGAAAGCTGTAATTTACACTCAATGCCTCACTTGTGGAAGCACTACAGTAGCAATGAAATCACACTGGTAAGGGCATTCAATTCTCACCCACTGACTTTTTCTTCTTAGTCAAGCTCTGCTCTTTACTGACAACCTGAGGTCTCCCAGCATCCTTTAATTTCCCAGTCTGCACTCCTTGTTTGGGTTTCACCAACTTTTTTTCTGTGGGACAGCAGAGAAAAATGACAATGACGACAACCTTCCATCCTAAGTAAAGAAAATATGTATTTAATGAAGCTCTAATCTGAAAGGATGCATTTGTTGAAAGAGGAAAGCTTTAAGGGAGCGGGAGGGAATTGCACTTACTATTAATACTCTTGGAGCGTTTCCTCAGACACGTCATAACGAACCTCTGCACAGCCCTCAGTGTAGAAGGCTTAAGCTTTTCAAAGTCAATCTCAATCTCCTCTGGACTGGAATTTCGCAGAGAAGACTCCCGGGCCTGAATGATATTCACCAGCTTGCCCAGCTTGTCACCGGGCAGCTTGTTGATGTCCAGACTCAACTGCCTCTTCTCATGGTAAGACATTGGTATCGCTATACCCTCATCCTCAGATTTGAAGGGTACTCCTTGAATACTGTGTCTCTTGCCATGCCTAGACATGTACACATACAAACATCTCACATCATCCTTAGCACAAGTTGTAGGATATACTGTTCTGTTACTGGCAAAAAGTATAAAATAAAACCCATATTCAATGAAGTGGAGCTCACGTACAGAGTAGAGCCTTTGCTGTTGACCAGTTTCTGTATGTTAGATTTGCTTTTTGAGGATTTGTGCTTTTTCCCAATGATATCCTTTTCTTTGGGTCTTCTGTCCTTTTTCGTCTTCTCTTTCTTCTTTGGTTTCAGCAGGGGTGCCTGGGTGAGTCTATGCAGTTGATCACTAACCGCTTTCAACTGAAAAGCCAGCCATTAATGAGATGAGGCAATTAAGCAAAAGCGCAAAGAGGTGATTAACTTCTCAAAATGGCTTTTCACTTTTACCGACATGTACACCAACCTGTTCCTCTAGATTGGCCAGCTGCACGGCCCTCCTGTCTGATGAACTTTCCAACTCCAAGGAGCTTTCGCTGTCGGTACTCGCTGTGGTTGAGAGACTTTCAGGTCCGTCTCCTTTTCCCTTGTCAACTCGATGAACAGGTAAGGAGTGACTCCCATTTGGCGGGGAGTGACTCTGTGGTTCTTCTGGAAGCTTCGAATATCGGGCCTCAAAAACATCCTGGCAGTGCCAACACAAAGGGTTTTTTTTTTTTAATTATAATAATACTAACAGTACGATTACTACTACCACCATTAATTACTATTACAGTTATCACCACCAGCAGTGTGACCATTTCATTTCCATTTTAAATCTTTACTGTTGATGAATATAATTGATGTAATGTTATTTGTTTTTTTTTAACAGTATAGATGAAACTATACCTGCAGTCTTCTTGCCATCAAGACGACTTCATGCAAAGGTGGATTGTATTTGTAACAGTTGGAGAACATCAGTCTGACATCAGCAGCAAACTCTTGGGCGTTTGCGTACTCTCGTTGATCCATTTTTTTCTGAGGAAACATGTTGAAGTCTCATGATCTAAATGCCATTTGATTTGATTTGTATAGAGCATGATGTTAAACACTCCATTTAGATTATCATCATCATCATCATCTTACCCTTATGGTGCTCAGATCCATAGGCTGTTGGATAATATCATGGTAGTCATGCAAGCCCAAGGCATCTACATCAACAGGGGTGTAGAAGGGCCACGCATATGCCGAGTGCCTCTTTGCGAGCATCTCCTTCAGGATAACATTGCAGTACTTGAGCTGCTCAGAAAGTTTGGCCTTCTTGCCCAAAAGGGGAGAATCAGGCAGGTCTTTCCTGGGTGGTTTGATGGGCCTTCCGCTGCCCCGCCTGGAGAATAACTTACAAGGTGCTGAAAGCTCCACACGAGGCGATACTTCACAGCTAGTGATTGCTGAGCTGGTTGAGGTTGTGGGGTCTGCTTTCCTCTTAAAACCTTTTTTAATCTGAACATAAAGAAAAAGACTTGTTTCTGATCAAACAAGCAAATGCCACCGCACACAATATATCACTATAGCCTCTAAAGTCAAAAATGTAGCATAGTCAAACATATTGGTACACCGAATTTAAGATTTCCTAAGTATTTTCGCAGTAAAAAGGTGGGTATGAGGCACAAGTGCAGGTTATGGTATCTGTCCTGTCATTTAATGTTAGTATTTGGCCACAATACCACTAAATGCTTCAGAAACATCACTTCAGTCTTATCTTCTTTGAAAGAAATTATTCATTTTGGTAGAACAGTTATCACAGATAACCAGGAGCTTATAACAGTAATCCTCTTAGCTGCCGTGGGGGATCTATTTGACTTTGCCATTTCAAGCTTTTTTCTCCCCCAACTCTTGTTACCAGTAACTGCAAAAATGGTAAAACACTTTTTTACTGTGTGGTGACTGCACCTTGGCCTTCAAGAGCCAAAGTCAGGCCAACAGCAAAAAGTGAGACACTTCATTCCTCTATATTATATTCACTTCGTCATGGTGTGGATAATTCTACAAATCAAGTCTGTTCTTTACTGAGCAGTATCATGAGTTGCATTAACTTAAGCAGCAAACATCCAGCCAAGTCGCTGAAGAAAATTCAAAAGGTTTCCTACTTTGTAATGGCAGAGGTGTTAGGACCTCCTTTCTGTATATCTGTGCACTCTCAAAAATAATTAATTTCATAATTTAAATAACTTATTGTTATGACTTTACTATGTATACTGTACAAGGCACAGAGGAACCATTAACAACACCTACTGTTGCATCAATTTGTGTGGAGAGCTGGGCGGGTGGGATGGAGTGAAGCATATCAGGAGGAATGACCGTCACTGTCTGCTGGAACACGACCTCCGACACCGGGGAGTGGGGTCTCAGCTTCACTGCACCTGCATTAAGGGCAAGCAAAGTGAACACACACACACCCAAGAATCAGATGCAGCTTCAACGCTAAAATGAATAGGCCAATGACTTTCTATAATATGTTACTATAAAATTTCAGTTCAGATTTCAAGTTTTACCATGGTGATGTTTGTGAGTGTTTGGGATGTTTAATGCAGATTTTCAACGATGAACCACCAAAATGACTACTACAACCCAATTACATAGAAGCAGGCAGACTAACAGCCTGAGGTACAAATTCCAAACAAGGCATAAAACGATGTGCGACCACATCTTAAAAGCACTGTTGTAGTGACTGTGCTATACCTGGATTTGTCTTCCTCCCTTTTCCCGGCGCCTTTGTAGTGACTGCTGACACTTCACTCTCCTCCTTAGGCATTTGGGCCACTTTCTGCAAGAAAAGCTTCTCCAGGTTTTGTGCCATGTAAACAATGTCATCAGTAGGCTGGGGACAGCAAAAAAAAAACCAAACAGATCACAAAGCATGCACTGATGATCAAGATTGAACTGCAGAAATTATTTTGACCATCTGCAGCATTGCAATACCCCAACAATTTTTGTTTTTGTTTTTAGTGAATGAGGGTGGAACTACCTCATTTACATTATAGCACAGCAATATGGATATCTGAAAACTACAGATCTGTTATTTCTGCATAACATTCCATGATGGGAGTCAAACTGACTTGATATTTCTATGTGTATGGTTTAAAGTCTGCAAATACACATTTGAGTGCACTACATACACCACAAAGAGAATTCACTTCTCCTTACCCGATTGTACATATAGCAGTTGGTGAACATGGCGTTGAAGTCCTGTATACATTCAAGCCCCTTCCAGTAATAATTGTTCTGGAGACGCTTCTTTATGGTGCCCAGATCCATAGGATTTGTAATAATTGCATAATAATCCTAGAAAAAAACAACAAAAAGGCACTGACATAAACAAACTTTAACCCATTAAGAAAAAATCTAATTTTAAGTTAAATCACTGAAATAGTTTAATTGATACCCACCAAAAGAAAAAAACAAATAAATAAAAACGTATGGCATCTTGACAACAAAGGCATTTAGAATCAGGCTTAAGTGTTACAATTGATCTAGCTTTGAGAATTTTACTACTTACTGGAAGATGCAGTGCGACTGCATCAACAGGCTGGCGAAAGGGCCACGAAAAGTGATGCTTCCATAAGGCTCTGACCACCACCTTTTCCAGATACTGCAGCTGATTGGTTAAACGTCCGGCCTTCTTGGGATTTATGACCTCTGGAGGAGGGGGATTTCCACTCACAGTGGGAATCTGAGAGACTTTCATATCCGACATTGTGGTGTCCAAAGCCCGTGAAGAGGCAGAGGCCGTCTCAAGATAGGCTTTGTTGCAGCTTAGCTCTCATCACACGTTACACTCCTAAACAAACAGTGAAGAGTAATTTTCAATAGGAAATTACTCGTATATCAAAAATGTGGATTGGGGAAAAAATAAAGAGTTAAGAAAAAAGTAATTCAGTACGAGTCTGAAGTCATCCCCTTAATATTGTATCAATGCTAAAAGTTAAACTTACCTACTCTGCCCAATAGCAGATTTATAATTGACATCCTTTAGCATATAAGCATGCTTTTGCAGTTTTGTAGTTACAAAATATAGCCCTACAGCAATAAACATGCCATGCACTGACTACTTTCATCTTATGAGCCTAACAGTAGAGTGAAGCATACAGCATTTTAGCATGGCAGCCTGAAAGAGAATTAAACCCCTTACCCCTGGCAGTCATATTTTGGTTAGGTTAAAGAAGTTGAATAGGAACGGTTCCGATATTGTTCATTTCAATAAAAATCACACTTAGCTCAGTTACAATGTTAATGGTCAATCTGCTCCATCACATGCAAATCTAGGTAAAAGGCATAGAAATAAACTCATTCTCCAGCTCAGATTTTAGTTGTTAAGTTTAAGATTAAATTGAAGAGTGATCTCTTGGCAGGTAGTTTGGTCCTATTCCAATTAAACCTGGCACAAGAATGAGGATCAATCAACCTGCAGGTCGGATTGGATCATTCTTACATACTTACCCCTTTTTATAATGGTCACCAACAACTGAGACCAAAGGCCTACTGACAGGTTTAAACCTCATTTCAAACCATTCAAATGAAATGGAAAACAAAAATGATGCTAAGACAGATATAACATTTCACTCCAAAATGGCATGATGGAGAAATAGTCACTGGTCACTGCTTTTACAGAACTATGAAACCACAAAGTTAAAGCAACCATTATTCACTCAAAACAGTGAATGATTCTATGATATAAAAAGGCAGGAAGGCATTGCAATTTTGATACTGTACAATTATAGAATTTTAACTGGCATCTTTATTAAACAAAAATCTATCAACAATTTCTGACACTGTGGCTATATATATAAAACTATCAAATTGCCCATATCCATAGGATTGGGCAGTGTAAAATCTCAGTGTACCAGTCAAACGATGTGAACAGCAGCTTCCAACTTGCAGATGTTTTTAGACAAAGCCTCTTTACTGCTAAATGTGTGGTTAATGCTGCCACCTACTGCATCACATAGAAAATAATTCCAAGCCCATTACTCAACAGAACTTGCATTCAGCATTTAATCTTAACAAAAAAATAAAACTTTACATCAACATTATGTTATAGATGTTTCTACAGAAGGTAGAGTGACTTTAAACAGTAAACAAGGGATATGCTGTTATGTCCCATAACCAATTATGTCACAAAATGGTTCAAGAAGGCCAAGCTGGAGGTTTGTCCACAGATTTATCCATGTAGGCTTAGGGAATAATGAGCCACTGCCATAAGATGTTTAGTGTACATCCCAATTACCACATGTTGCACACTTGCAAGACAGAACCTAGAGCAAACATTTAACAGTATTTGGGGGGTAAAAGAATAAACTTAGACAAGAATCATCAAATCAAAAATGATCCTGTCTTTTGGAAATCAGGGCAACAAATCAAGGTTGACAAAAATCTTTTTAGAATAAATGATCTTTAAAGCCATATGAAAGAAGCAAAAAAAAAAAAAAACATACCTCAGGTTAAAGGAGAACAAGTTTTATGCTTTACAGATGCATATGGCCAAATTTATCAACAAGCTCCAAGTAAATAAAAAAAAATAAATAAATAAAAGAGAAAAAAAAAACCCACAACACTATTCAAACCTGGTTTTAGCTTGCCGAAGACCACACATCTACTACTGAGCAAAAGGGCAATCCTCACTTGTCCTCATTTAGGCAGAGTGTATGATGATTGAGCTACTCTGCTACACAGCCAATAAAGAAATACACATTGATGACAGCTCCAACAGACCAGATTCAAACAGTCAAGTCTCAAACATTACTAACCCAGGACTGGAGCAAGAACTTTCCTTGTTGGCAACAACTGAGAACAGAGGCAAATGGAAATAGCATGCGATACAACCCAGCAGACTGGTGCCCAAAATAAAGTGCCATCCCTGCCACTTTAAACTGATTATCAATCAGCCCATCTGTAATCTCCCAGCCAAGGGAGAGGTTAAAGCCAGCAAGGGCAGGGCCACAATCCTTGTGTATTGCACTTACCAATTATCTTCATAGCTCCGCAATTGGTAACCATTTTAACCCAACCCCAAAAAATTTACATTACAAGTTATGTTGATCTTGTTTACCATTTTATTTTTAAAATCAAGACAAAATATTTTTATACAAAAACCATTTATATTAGACAGAATGCCCTTTTGGAACATACAGGTTCATACAAAGTTAAATTTTAGCCCACAGGAAAACCATGCCATGGAAAGGGGGCATCTATTAAGCTGTATAGGTGATGAAACATGAAAGCAATCAAGTTATGTTTGGGTGCTGCAGCCATCCAAAGATAGCTCCACATCCAAAATAATTTTATTTTAATGTACCATTCAGATTAGTCTATTAATGCTTGCAAATGACCAATGCCATATTTAATATATTCCAATGTGTATTCCAACAAACTCCTAGCTGCCCAATATTCTGAAGTCACATGGAAAAAAAAATGCTAGAATTCAAACAAACAAACATCTTTAAAAAGGGAAAAAACTCAGTGGATTTCAGTCACATAGGAGGACAGGATATTCCCTCTTTTGGCTGCAGTCATGAAAATTAGCTTTGTCAATAGTTCATGAGGTACATACTGTGAACATTCATCATCTCGAGGTGTACCACTGAGTCAAGTGACCATTCAACAGTGCTGATTTGATTAGGTATGGCCAGTCTAATCATTCGTTTTGTTTTAAAAACTACATTTTAATTCTAACACGCATTTTGTTAAATTAAACCTTAATGAACTAACTAAACTTGGTCCTGCTTGTCAACACAATATTTACCACAGCTCATAACCTCAAATAAGGGACTTGAACTATAAAGTGGGACCAAGGAAAAAGTAAATAAATAAATAAATAAATAAAAAGCAAGCACATGAGGCTGCAGTTGGAACGTCTTCAGCTTTTTGTCACACTCTCAAATAAGAAGCCCAGTTTAAGTGTAAAATTTGAAACCTAATTCCGCTATTTCAACCTTAATACTTAAAAAACAATGTTAAACAGTGATTTAAAGGCAGTACTATAATACCAACTTACTTTCTTTGAAGGTTAATGAAGTGGGCCTATCTAATTTATGGCTTTATTTAGCGACTTCCCAAACGATAGTTAAGCATGGTTTTCAATGGAAGCGTGGCTTCGAGGCAGCACGTCGCCAAAGCAGCAGCAGTGTTGACAAGTCTCAAGCCAGCACGTGAAGCGACGGCCCCGCCCACTGGCCGACCGGGATGGTTGTAGCATCTAGCAATTACGTTAGCTAACGTTAGCTAACGGCAAACTCCTACACTGCTGTCAGGAGAATGAGGTTTGTTGTCGGTGTTTCGATTAAAACGTCCAGGCCTAAATTTCATCCGGGTAGCTAGTCAGCTGACACAAAACACATCTTCACCTGAATTCAAACGTTTACATAAGAACTCTGACCAGATTTAAGGTTAGCTAGCAAATTTTGTAGCTAGTATGTTTGATAACTTGCTAGTTAATTGGCTAGCAGTAAGTTAGCTTAACAGTCAGCGTTAACTAATTTATCCTGTCGGCCTATTTACCTGTCCGTCTTTGGCACAAGATTGTTTAATTGCCGAAATGAGACCGGAGTTTCTTGTCAGGGTAAGGCAGGTGCATTCTTCACTCAGCAATATGCGTCCAACGTAAGTTAACGTTAGCTGGCTAGCTGTCGTTGAAGTTGCCCACTGGAGTTAACGTTACTTCTTGTCACGTCAGGTTAGCTTTGGCAAAACTTTAGCTCCAAAGATAGCTAGGCAAACATGAAGTTTAGTAAGCATCAAATGTGCTAGCATTACCTTGCAAGATACACGGGCTCATACGCTGAGTGTTTCAGCCTTTCAATGGCGGACGTCTCTACGGCAACCGCCTCGTACTTTATACCCCTCTGTTAAAGCCAACTGATTGGTCAAAACACTCCACGTGTGCAGTTTCTGTTTTTCTGCAGAGGAAAAACTCTGAATTCGACCACTTTCATGCTTAAAATACGGCTCATATACGTTTCTGGCATAAACTATTTTGAAATAAGTAGTTAAAATACTAGTAACTTAGCTGAGGGTTATTGCTAAGGACGGGTAACCAAGGTAACTCGACGTCATGGGATTATTCTGGAACATCCTCTATCCATACGAATACTAACCTAGTTGATCAGAGCAAAGTAGCCTACCACTAAATGCTCGTACAAATTTCAGTAAGCTCGGTTATGTCCGTCTTAAAAAAGCCTGTAACATGCAAGGGCTGAGGTCCCTGGCTAAAGGAAAGCTAATGGACAGACCAGGGACGTACAGACGGGATCTGGGCGGGGTGGTGATTTCACGTGCTGACCGAGAACAGGAAAACTAAGCTTTGGTAAACTGAGAAAAGCTACCAACTCTCATCCGCAAGAAATAATTAATAAAAAAAATATATTCAGTGCATGATTATTTGTCCTAATATCATGTAATTTCTATTGCACATACCAATCACACTCTGTAAGATACAAAAACATTAACGTAACGTCTGCTAGGCTAACATGATCATTAGCTTTGCAAATTTAACTAAATATTATTCGGATGATGATGTAACGCAAATGGAGTGGAGAGTCCTGAGCATAGCCTAAGCAGGAAGCAGGGGTCAATTTTACCCAAAAGGTTTTACCCAAGGAGGTTACCGGGCGTTCAGGCGCTAACTCGGAAGTTTAGTAGTTTACCAGGGTCGCTTGAACTAGACAGTAATTTTACTTCCTGTGAACTGGGAAAAACCAAAACAGCAGCTCGTGTGCTACCTGCTGCCTCTCGCTGCATCCACCTCCTAGCAACGATACAGCGATTTTTATTTTATTAAAATGTGCAGTACTTTAGTAACAATGCATACATTGATAAAATACACAAAAGTGTGTTTCTATGTAATAAGAGTTGATATTTTAAACTCTTCATTGCCAAAGATTGGCAACATCAGAGCATAAAAACTGACAATTAAGAATATACTGTGACGGGGACAAAATTGAAAAATGAAACGCGATGCAAAATAATTAATTTCCGCATAAAGAAAAGGAAGGCCATCATTTGATACTGAGATTCGTAGACCTTTATTCTACTGGTCATTATAAATAACTGGAAAATGCCTTTTTAACATAGTAGGTCATAGTAGTTCAGGTCCAGGCAGTAATCACTTAAAAGCTTAATTTTATCACTTTACTGATCAACTTATAATATCATTTTTTTTTATTTTTTTTTTAATCAAATAAGTTATCTTTGTTGGAATAACTATTTATGATCAGCAGTAGGCCTGGGGGCATTAGGATTGACACTCTATGTTAAACCTTTTGTGGAAAACATTAAACTTTAAGAAACATCCAATCAGAATCACACTTCATATCTAAATGTCTAATAACTTCCTGTTAATTGCAAACACTGTTATTCCACAAGGTGGAGCCATAGGGAGAAAAATGTATGGGTATATGTATGTCTTCCAAGAGAGAAAGGTTTGATGGTACAAGTTTGACACTCTCAGAAAGTTTTGGTCAGCAAAGGTGGAGAGACCTGTGTTTTATTTCCCTTTTGTTCGCTTTATAAATAGCTTAACACAACACAATATGTTTCAGACATGCACAGTTCAACAAGGACCCCTGAAGATCCACACCACACCCAGTTGCTTGTTCACCTGGCAAGCATGAAAATCAATTAATTTTTCAAGCAACTTTGGAGGTGGAGAGCACTAATGGTATCTCTGACCAGAGGGGTGCACTTGGCAACAACGGGGTAGTCCACCAGAGAAGTAAATAGACTGCAGGGAAGTAGAGAAAGGTAAAAGAATGGCTGGTATAGGCTGTAAGATGTCCTAAATGAGTCTTGAATCTGCCTTGTGTACTGAGACAGTGTCCTTTCCCCTGACAATGGCAGGAAGATTGTTCCAAAGGGAGGAGGTCATATAGGAAGAGGTCCTGCCCCCTGTTGTTTCAAATACAGGGAATGACAAGGAGTACTCTGGGTAAGCTTATACAGAGCTGGTAAATCAGTAGCATATTGTGGCATAAGGCCACCTATTGCTTTGTAAGTTAGCAACTAGGCCTGCTATTTAATAATCATGACTACTTGGGCTGCTGAGTTTTGAATAATTTAGATATTTCTAAGTCTGAAGTATTGGGGCAGCCAAAGAGTTGCGCAATACAGTAGTCAGTTCTTGAAGAAACAAAAGCATGAATCAGTCTTGAGGTCAGTAAAGGAGAACAAATGGCTGGTCCTGGAGATACTTCAAAGGTGAAAATATGCTCTTTTGGACTTTGGCCTGATGTGAGTTTCGGATTGGAGACAATATTTTGGCTTTGTTTCTTAGCTGAAGAAAGCTGGGCTGAACAGCCTTCTTAATTTATGTTTCTAAAGTTAGGAGGTTAAAGAAAACCAAAGTTCCTAACTATCTTTTAAGCTGGCACACAGAGGACCAGGTCACTATAAGTCTGGTTTCTCGCAGGGTTGGATCCAAAGAAGAGGAATTCATTGAGCTGGAGGAAGTTTTCAGAATGTTGGAAAAATAATTCAGATTACTGTATAAACATGCTTTGTTGTTCAGTCTGACAATAAAGCTTTAACAATGAAAATGGGTATTGTGACAATGGATTATGTCACTCAGAGGTGTCATATTAATTGAGACAAGAATAGGGCCTTAAATTGACCCTGGGAGAGACCACAGAGAATAGGTGCAAGGGGTGAAACTCAGCCACCTATACTTAAACCAAAATGTCTTTCACCTAACTTGGCGAAAGGTAACTTCATGGGCAGTTCCAGAAGCCCAAACTTTTCTAATCTATTAATGAGGACTCAGTGATCAATAGTGTCAAGGTCTATGCTCAGATCTTAAGGAACAACTATTGAACAATCTACAGAATCTGCAGCTTGTAGATTCTGAACAGAAACCTGACTGGAATTCATCAAAATGGTGTGAAAGTGAGCTACTAGATGACTGAAGACAACTTTTCAGATAACTTTTGTAGTTTTCATTTATACATCAACATTTTTAAAACTATAAATTCAGCCATATGTAAAGGCATGTTTGTAAAACTTGAGCTAGGCTATGTGAATAACCAACTGGGAACAAAATGTCAGATGGAACCTCTGGGTGCTCCAGTTTCCTCCCTCATTTCAAAAACATGCAAGTCAGGTGGATTGGAGACTCTAAATTGCCTATAGGTGTGAATATGTGTGATTGTCGGTATTATTGTAATAGCATTCTCCCTGTGATGGACTGGGAAGCTGTCCAGGGTGTTTCCCTGCCTTCTGCCCAATGCATGCTGGGATAGGCTCCAGCCCCCTGTGACCCTGAATAATATGCAGATAAAGATAATCATTGAATGAAAATATGATAGCCTGTTGAACATTTATCAATACACAGGATATGATGTTAATATCCTTTGTGCCATAATCCAAGGTGAGTATTCATATAGAGGCCCAACTGTGATTCCTAAAATGCCTAAAAACCGCATGCATCACTTAGAAACAGCAAAAGCCTTTTCTCAGCCCTGGAACAAAAATAATAAAACAAATTTCAATTCAATACTTTCCTGATGAAGCCGCTTAAACCTGGAAAACAGAAATTCCAAATTCATAATTCATTTTTCTTCATGTTCCCTTTTCTTGGCAAGTTCTGGAGGGATTACCCAAGTCATTGAATTAACAAACATAAACTCCTTGAATACAAATGAAAGAACCATGAAACTAGATATTTATATAATCTATTTTCATGTAAATTTTCAAGTCAGTCTAGATCCCCATGACTGTCAAACGAAACCTTTTTGCTGGGCAGAGATGTCTGCTAGAGGTTTACCTCGGTATAAATCATCCATAAGAGGGCAACAGAATCCACATATTTTGTTTTCCAAACAATTAAATGTGAATATTCTGGAATGAATCTGTTACACTTAAAGTGTAAAAGTGTATTCACTGTGAATGCACTACACTCACTATACACTTAAATACACTTTAAAGTCTTTCATAGATTTCAGAGGGTATTCCACCAACTTTGGTATTTTTCAACAACTTATTAGATGCAATGAATGAGAGAAAAATAAGACTGCAGCACTGAAAGTAGGTGGTGGAGGTCAGATCCCAGATGGGACTATCGTTGAAGAAAGATGAAATTGAAATGGACAGCATATGTGTTTTATACATACAGCAATCTATTATCAACTGGCTTTTCACCTACATTGTTGTAACATTAATGTACACCATGTTATGTTATAAGAGAGTGAGCCTGTTAAATTACGACATGTGGAGTAGTCAAATGGCATGTGGTTTGACTTTTAAATGAATTAAAAGGAAAATCCACTTTTCAACAGACTTCACACGTGTTTCTGGGACATAAATTCCATTCTTACAAAAAAAAATATGACTGTGAAAATCAACTCATCTTTCCTACCATGAGTGGGCATTTGAAATCAAAGTGTGAATATGTGAGAAACCATCCTGTCCTGATCCATTCAAAGTTCCGGTGATATTTTGAGCCAGCTGGAGTAAAATAGAGTTGGTATGTCAAGTTTGCCTCTTTTGTAGCCTTTATATGACTGAGAAATTATGAGACAGCAAATCCCTCTTCATCATGGCTATCTGATAAGCCCATTGTAGTGGAAATAAAGTCTGTAGCAGTCTAACTGGGCAATTCCTGCCCAAAACAAATATTTTGAGTATGGGCAAAAAATTGCTGGAATAGGGACAAAGCAAGGGAATTCCCACAGTTATGAGGAGTTACTCCATGTATTCATTAACAAAGACCAGGGCAGCCTGATTCAAAGTCAAATACCAGTGATTCTATTATTCTATTAACAAGCAAAATACCAAAACAAAACACATATGGTGTTCTATACATATAAGCATCTCAATTTATGGTATAAGACTGAAGTCTTTGCCCTTCGACATATGGAAATTGTATATCATCATTAGTTGCTTAATGCATTATTTAGAAGAATCTGTAACAAGTGAATAGTTGATGATGTGAATTGTTGATATTGTGGTTGATAAGTACATTATGTCTATCAGTCAATCAGTTACAAATCCATTGTACAGCAATAGTGCACAGGAGAGTACACAAATCAACAATACTCACTGCAGGAACTCGAAAGTAATAGCAGTGATAGCCTACTATTTGCATCAATGGAGACTGCAGGGATAGGAAAGTGGATAATGTTGGTAAAATGTAGTGGGCTTTAAGGAACAATAGTATCATCAAAAAACAACCAACCTTAACAAAGTTTTTAGAAAATGATTATCATGTACATTTACATTGTCTGAAATTGCAGTCCATCTTTCATGGCCTATATTGTAATAACCAAATACTAGTGCCATTATTTATTATCATGCAACAACACTTGGTGGCATTTGCACTCAGTGTAGCATGATATCTCTGACAGAGTAATGCTGGACTTGACAGATACTGCAATCAACTGGGTCAATACAAACTCAGCTACCTGAGTTACATTAATGGAATGTGAAGATGCTTCAGATTGTATGTGCTTTTTATGCACTGTTACGCTTTCTATTCCCCTTCATCTCAGCTGTATTCGCAGCCCTAACACAGCATAAATAAACACAGTGAAACACTTTAACTGTGACATGCATATGTATGAGATGTAAAATAATTTGAACCCTTTGAGCATTTCCTTGTCAACTCTCAAAAGCAGCACTTCAGCGTTTTTGTGAAAACATCACTGTATCCCAGAACAAAAGTTTCCTTCCCTCTTGTCACAGGTGCCATCTCATTAGTGGCAAATCAATAAGCTGACATTTATGTTGTACCCAGTCATGCAGCATCTCCCTCTCAGTGGAAGACTGATATCACAGCGAAGAAACGCATTATTTGTTCAGGAGGGTATGCTGCCAAGCTGTATGTATGTGCTGTATTAAGAGAGATTTCACAACACATACAAGTCATTCCAGATACAGTTCATTGCTTGTGATTGGGATTGTGGGGTGGCGCATTACAATTATGTGCCAAGAAATGTTGTGTGAGAGCTGTAAAAAACATTTTATATCGCAATTTATATCCTAAAATTTAAATACACGACAGGCTCAGAAGCTGCTTTTGTTTTTTGTCTAGGTTGTCTTAAACATGGTGCTGTTGTGTTGCATAGGCCACAGCTGAGTAAAACTTGTTTTTGATGCAACCTAATTCTGGCCCCAAAAAATGTGAATGAAAATAATTAACTATGAATGAAAATATTGTGCTTACTATCAATCCACTCAATTTATTTGCTGATAGGCAGTCATTGCTACTGTGTTTTTACACTTCACTTCCCAGAATTCACTTTGCAGTCAAACAGTATGGCCAGTACTGTGTCTTCTTTGACCTTGGATTTTCTGTTGATGATGTTTGAGTTTCTGTAAGTACCGCTCTTTTGTCTGTTCAGCCAAGTTCCTATATATCTGTGGCAATCATTGCGTAAGATTCATCCTGTCTGGGGTGTCCTGGTGGCTCAGTGGTCTGAGGAGTACGATGTAACCACTATGTCTTGGGTTCAAATCTGTCCCAGGACTGTTGTATGTTGTCCCAGTCTTTCCTGTTTTCTCCACTTTGCACTTAAAGGAAAAGTTATGAATTTGTTCACATACACATGCAAAACAAAAGTCTAAAAATTCCACAAATGACATTTTTGGCTCTTAAAATATGTTGTTACTAAAAAAAATGAAAATATAATTTTGTACGTTTCGTAATTTTTGTGAAAACCTGTTGGACTTCTTATGAACCAAAGTATTTGTTTGTGGATGGTCAAAAATATTTGGGCTTTCTTATTTTAATTTGTATTCATCCAGTATATAGTATAGTATTTCTGATGGACCACAATTCACTCCATAGAAGTGCTACCCAACCGTCAAGTGATTTTATTTGATCCATTGATTGATTTCAGTGTACTTTTATTGTAGTCAATGTTTATGTACTGTATAGATGTGCATCCCATGCTAGTTGGCTAGTAGCTAGCTGTGAGTGGCTGTGGCTGTTGATATGGCATGCTTAGCAGACCAAACCATTTATAGAAAATAGGTAAAAATCTACTGGTTAGAAAATTAAAAATTATCCTGATGTATCAATTGGTTCACAAATGATATCTAAATTTCTGCTTTCACTTTCTTCCCTTCAAGGTTTTAATTCAACAGCTAAGAATAACTGATAAAAAGCTTTGATCCCCGCTGACTGTTGTGCTTCTTAACTGAAGTAGAACTGTGACGATGTTATTGCAGTTGCTTCTGAATGGATTTCCCCTCACTAACTGGGGATGGCATTGTTTATTACCATCTATGGGGCACATGCCTAAGATATTATGGGTATTGTATACAATATTGTGGGTAACTCTTTAAATTGATTGAAGAGTTTTCACTGTCATCAATTTGTTTGTTATTTCTCAAGATCAGTTTTGTGGCATTAACCAATACATTATGTGCATAAAGATGATAGCCGCCTGGTTTGATGTCATTGCTTTTTTCAGACTCATCGCACATTGCCAAGTATTCAAACCTCAGCATAGCAAATGATCAAAAAACAGATTGCACTGGGAAACTCCCTGTAGGTGGCACATGCAGAAATGGTGCAATGGTGTCAAATGGGAAACTTGCAAGGTATTGCTGTACCCAGATACAGTTGAATGGTTAAGCCTCTCTGTAACCACAGCTCTGCTGTGGCTCTGCTGCAACCAGAGCTTTCACTCCTGTGTCTCTTTCCCACTGTCTGTATCAAGAATAAAAAATATTAAAGCTAAGTGCAAGTTTTTTCTTTCCATGAATACAGATATTTCTAACAGATGCAGATGCATTGTTGTTTGGTTGGCTATAACTTTCACAAGGGGTTAAAGGTCACTGACGTAGGCCTACAGTCGGTTTTTCATTTTCTGGGCCACAACTTTTAAAATTAGCAAAAAGTTGCTGAAGGTACATAAACGTATAGTCTAAAAAGTGTAATTGCTGCCAAAAAGACAACATATGTAAAACAAAATGTAAAATAAATGTTACAAGACCCTGTTGTGGTTTTGGTGAACACAGTTTGTCACAGTACTATGTTCAGAATGGATCCAAAACACTCACATAAAAGTTGGATGTCATAGTAATGCTAGTAAAGTTGAAACCGCCAGTGTCAAAGTGATAGTTGGGAGTTAAAGTCCCTCAAACCACGTGTGCCCCCATTTGGATTGAATCCTGCCTGAGCTTTTTCTCCTGTCTTCTTTGCCTCTCCCATGGTGGGATGGCCTAGTGGTTACAGAGACTGTTCTTTAACCTGAAGTTCATAGGTTTGATCCCTGCACCAGTCACTGTTGTGTCCACCAGCAGTCGTGTTACACTGAACACTGAACCCCTGCCTGCTCACTCTGGATAAGAGTGTCAGTTAATGCCTAAAATATAAATTCTAGCTCAGAAATTTTAATCCCCCGACACCCACGTTCATTTTCTCTGGCAGTAACATAATTTTTGAGTGTTCTTTGCTGGAGCAGGCAGGCACACTCATCAGAAGGGTTTAGTCAGAGACATTTGAAGTGTGTAATGATTAGTAACATCCCTCATTCTAGCAGAAAAAACTGCTTTCCCAAACTTTTCATCTCAAGGACCCCCAGATAGATACACATCACGCCACTGGCCTCTGTATGATAAGATTTTATCCCAAGAAACCCCATCCTAGAGGATTTTTTGTCTAAGATTTGTGTGGAATTGCATAACTGTCTGTGGTGCAACCTTTGAGGAAACTGCCATACATTCTATAATTTGGGATAACTTCTAGGGAGTGAAATAACAGTCAAATGAAAGTACTCCTCATTTTGTTGACGACCCCCTGGAAGGCCTTCCGGGACCCCGTGGGGGACCCTGCACCCCACTTTGGGAAGCCCTACTGCTGTAGCCCACCTCGCGCACAGCTAGCCTCCTCCCCCGAAGCCCCACCCCCAAATGAAGCACTTAGTCAAAAGGGAGATAACTATTTAAAAACTTTGAGCGAGGGGGACTGTTTATTAAGACATTTGTAAAATAGTAACTTCGTCCACGGCTGTTTTCCCGACAACGGAATGGTGTGAATTTCATGTCGAGAGAGGAGCGATACCGTGATATCCGCGTCAACTTCAAGCAAGTTTACTTGGGCATTTTCTGGAGACTGCATGGTACGTCCGTTCGTTTTCAAGGGATAACACACTGTACAGATAGTGTTTAGCTTGCTTCTAGAAATATAACTTATACCCATAGACTGCACAGCATCTATACGTGGCTCCTATGAATACTGTAAACAATCTTTTCCACCGCTACGTCAAGCGCGTATAAATCCAGCTGAACATCTGTCTCTTGACGCCGTTGACATGTAGCCTATAGCTTTCCTTGTTTCTTTACTTTTTGAAGCCATATTACATTGTGTACACACCCATGCTGATGTCCATCTGTAGGCTGTTTTGTCCGTGTTTGTTTGAAGAAAAACAACTGCAACATGACACACAGGTGAACATTTCTTAAGAGTGTTTTTTATCCAGTGCATCCAGAAGGTATTCCCTGCGGACAGGAGAGGCATGATCTGCATGTCTTCTCTCATTTCAGTCCAAGCGCCCTGTCTCATGAAACGTGAATTACTGTGGAACTAACGGTGTCATATTTTAGATAAGAAACGTAATAATGAATCAATGGGAATCAGTTCCATTGCCGCATGGCGTTATTTGTGGGAATAATTAAGCAGTATCTCTTGTTAATTGCTGTGTGTGATCAGTAATGGTAATCAGTGTTGCTTGTGAGCGAGGATGAAGATGGTAATAGTACTGGACCCCGGGGAAACACAATATGAAAGAGTAAAGCAACAGTCTTTGAGTGCTTTAAGTGATCTCTCAATATTTATTCATCTCATATGTTCACTAAGGAAAAGCTCAGACAGATAAAAGACTGATTGGTCAGCATTTTTTGTACTGGCCTCATAGCCCATAAGGAATTTGCAGTATCCACTGGTTTGTTTGTGTTCATAGCGTTGCCACACATGTTAATTGTAATGTTCCTCAAACTAGGGATGAAGTGAATCTAAAAAGCTGAATAATAAGAACAGTTTGTCCTCACATGTTGTATGCAAAAGCTAAATTGGAATGGACAGTTCAAGGACATTTTTGAAGAAACATCTGGATCAACAACAAATTGGTAGTCAGTAATTGTTTCTTACTTTTTAGCCTCACAATCAGTATTGGATCCAAAAATGATGCATCAGTCAAGTTAAGATACATAATTGTGACAGATTACAAACCTTGGCTATTTGCCACCGAGGTAGCCGTGTGTGTATGTGTGAAGGGACCTCCAGGTGGCTTGAGCTGGCAGAGGTGCGGGTTCGAATCCAGGCTCACATGTTTGTAGCATGTCATCCCCCAATCTTTCCCATACACTATACATATGTGTTTGTGTGCTTAAGTGTGTGGGCACACTTTCCAGCTGTGGGAGAAATGTATACATGCTTGTTATATGCACAGTGACCAGTGATCATCAAACCTACATGATTGCATTACACAAAAGCAGATGAGAAGACTGGGCAGTTGGTCAGTTCTGAGTCTGTATACATTCAGACAGATCTAAGATCACTCACCAGGTCATGTGACCATAAACCTAAAGATGACTTGCATTAAAAATCTATTTTGCTCATGTACCATATAGTGCAAGATGCAGTACATAACAGACAGACAAACATAGAGACACTACTGGAAATGACACATCCCATCCATGTGTGCTGCTCTTCTTACTCTCTGCTTTGTGATCACAGAAACATATGACTCTGGATGTAACAACCCTTAACTACAGTATATGTATAAGCGATGATGACACAGATATAAGCCAGGCCTTTAACCTTGAATTGACCGCAAGTATTTAGCTTGGTCTCAGTAATGTGCAGTACTTTCAGTCTGGGGTCTGCATGTTTTGATGTCTTTTCCAGATCTTCTTTGAGTGAAATAGTAGCTCCGCTTAGACAGTCAGGGTTGAAGAGAAGTCACATGAGGTGATTTTGACTGTTGCAGCAACAAAACCAGCACCGTGTGTCCGTTTGAACAAAACCCATGCTATGAACCCAAAACAAGACTTTGGTCTCTTTGCCCCGGCAACAATTAGGTGAAATTGTGCCACAGCGTTTTCAAAATTCCATGCAATCTATTGAAGTAAAGACTCTAATGCATTTCCATCAGCGATGACAATCCTCTTCTATCCCAGAGTAAACCTGGTTTCCAGTCTGTGGTATCACAGAAGCGTAAGATCGCACTTTGTAGATTGGTTTCAGCCCTGAATGTCACTTTCCTTTGGTGCGGTCTTTGGCTCACAGAAGATAGCGCAGCACAGTTTACCGCCACTTAGTCAGGGTGAAGAGATGAAGGGAAGAGGTGGGGGGGTGGGGGGCATAAATCAAACGAAGGGCACTAGCTCTCCTTGACTAGCTGGAAGTGTAATATTTGTCGTGATCTTCCAAAATGACTTCCCAGCCCCAGCAGCTGCCAGACGAGTGAAAGGCTCTTTTGTCCCATGCAGCTGCTTTGCACTGCAGAGCAATGCACCTTAGTACTTTGTGCATCTCACTTCCCATGCAGCCTTTATGGTTCACCTCAGAAGATAGGTGTACATCTGTTTCTCCCACCCAGTACGCCCACTGGTCACAGAAACAGAGCTCAGCATGCCTGCCAAGTGCAACCATGCATGAATGCAGTTCCTGTCACAGCACTTCTCACTAGTCTTTGATATTTTGACACATTTTCTAGATGTTAAAATTGCAGTTTGGCCATGAAGAATTGAATATAACTTAGAGAAGTAGTTTTCACAACTTTTGCTGTGTAGCCCACCTCTCCAAAATATGTTTTACTCATGATGCAAAGCTTATTTTGTAAGGTATTATGTATGCCAATATTGCAGCATTTTAAATGACTATAATACTAGCCCAAAATATTAGTTCTGTATTTAATCTCTTTTATATTGTAGGCATTTGGAAAAAGTTTTGACTGCATAACATAACCAATAACCGACCATCCTAGCCAACTAGCCATAGCCTAAATCAGTTTCTCCAGAATAATTTGGGACCATTTTAATCTTTCTGTAACCCACCTTTATGTCCTGATTCAGCCTTTGAAAAACATTGATCTAGATTATTGAATGGAGTAGCTCATGCACCATTTTAGTCAAATCAATTGGCCTTAGACTTCCAAATGATGTTAATGCTTGTGAGAATCTGGAAGGGCTGTTTTCTGAAAGACTATGTGTTCCTAAGCTGCTGTGCTGCTCTGTAGTGCTGAAAATCCTCTGCTTTTGTTAGTCTAATCCTCACAACTCACTGCTATGATGGCGAAGGTGATATCCTTGCTTTCTGGCATTGAAACAATGATTGAAGAGCAAGTTTTATCCTGGTTAACTTTTGTTTAAAAGTGTTGATGACAATTATTGAAAAGGCTGCTATCTTTCCCATTTGTTTTGAAGCTTTTTTAAGTGCAGTGGGTAGTTCTAGTCCGGTTCAGCCAAGAAAATGAAATTAATATATCCATAGATGAGCTCACCTAAAAGGTTCTGTTTAAATTGGAACTCTACAGTGTCATTATTTCATTTTTAGGTTGATTGCTAGTTGCTTTCTGAAAACAAATGACCTATTGGCATATCCTTATTTTAAACATCAATAATTCACTTGTAATGATACAATTACACTTCAAGCTTTACTCACCTGCAAATCCAACCAATCCAATCCAAATCCTTTCCTCCAATTTAGAGGAGGCCAAGTCCATAAACAACAGCATTGCCATGATTACTGTATTTCTGTGCCAAATACTGGCTGCCAAAATTTAATTAGATCTAAATTTGCATCTAAAAATTCTGAAATATTTGCATAAAATTAAGTGATGACTATGGAAAAATAAGGGATGTAAAACAGACATTATAATCTTGATTGGGACAATTTGAGATGTTTCTCAGCTTCCAATTAATGATGGAGTTTTTCCACTGTCACTTTTTTTAAGGCAGACATCATCAATATTGATACAGTTACTTTTTAACGACTTTAATGCTGTTTTTACGATATACTGTCTACCACATCAAAATCAGCAAAATCATATGCAAGACGGTATGGAATTCCCTATATCTCCAGAAAGCTCAGTCTATGTTTTCATTAGGTATACAGCATGTGACTGTAGCATTAATATTTAAGCCACCTGGTGTGAAATAAATGAAATGGTCAGCAGAATATTGCTGAGAGGCTGCAACCTTTTCTCTCTCTTTCCTGATCTCTCAACCCC
Organism: Centroberyx affinis; assembly: GCF_046629955.1. Lineage (NCBI taxonomy): Eukaryota > Metazoa > Chordata > Actinopteri > Beryciformes > Berycidae > Centroberyx > Centroberyx affinis. Next base: position 119,902 of record NW_027280968.1, read on the forward strand.
CTGCAGTTCTACTTTCCCCTCCAAATTCCCAGGAGGCACTTCCCACTGTTTGAGAGACACAATGCTTTGCTGCAAGTACTGGCTAACAAACAGTTAAAAAAAACAAAAAAAAAAACAAAAGAACAGTGACCATCACCTCAAAATGCTCTGCTATCACTGTCATGCCTGGAAAAGTTATTGAGACTCTTAATGCTGAGGTTTCTTGTATTTTTGGCTATGTGTAATGACATTTATGACACTTGTTTACTCCCACAACACTGATTTAGTTCTAAATAACTTCAAGTGAGCCAGTGGGAAGGTAAGGGATCAGGAGAAGGTGCAATACATCCAATAAAGTTCTTGTTTTTAAAGATAGAAACATCAAATGAAGAAACATTCTGGCCAAATAGACTCTAAGACTATACAGTGCCATTGAAATTGACATTCTCAACAGGATAGGCCCAATTGTTCAATGTATCATTTTGAAGCAGGTAAAGGAAAAAATAGAGGTTGTGTCTAAAAAGATTGGGCACCATATAGGGCCTTTAATATGTGTTTTTTTGCCCTGTCATGGTGGTCAGTGTGTGGGGTTAGATTAGTAAATTTAAGGGTTCAGTCATGCTGTTTAGCACGGTTGCACTAAGCTGCTTACTCAAGACCCCGCTGGAGGATCCAGTGTTTCCTGACGCTCTCAATTAAAGTGTTAAATAACCCGTGGCATGTTCAAAAGTGTTTCACACCCAGCAAGCCAGTCAGCTGTCCCATGCTCCTGAGAGAGCTCTTTCTGACTGGCCATGGGCTCGGGAAGGTGTGTGCAGCGCGATCCTTTGAAGCTTGCACGACCCCCAATTAACCCTCCCAGATTAATCCCCTGGTCTGCAGACCGCCGTCTCCCTTGTCTCATCTCATCACTCCCACAGGGAACATTAGGTAGAGCCCAGTTCCCTGCTGTTTGACCACGCTGAAATACAACCTGCTTCCACTGGTTGACTTTCTCTACTTTTGTTCACTTTGCAGCTGGAGCTGGGAGCTGACTCTCTTCAGACTGCCTCATAGAGAGGGAACCTTTCTGAAAACCAGGAGGAAGGCCTGTTCACTCACCTTCCTTGTTTGGGAAAGCTGCAGGATAAAAGCACAATGGCTGGAAGATCCACAATTCCCTTGTTACTTCTTGCAATATTTTGCCTGGCATCTGCAGGTAAGTTTTGCTCAATACTTATCTGTATGTATAAATAATGGAGCCGCTCTATCACATATACATGTGTATGCATAAAAATAAAATATTCTTATCAGGAGTAGTCAAAGTCTAACCCGTCTAAGTCTGGTGTAGGGAATGCATGATGTTGAGTATTCATCATGCATTAAAGCCTGCAGTAGCAGCACTCCCAAGGAAGTCCATTTCACACTGAAAAGACTCGTCACGGAGAGCCTTGTGTTGCCTGTTTTGTCAGGCAAATACGACTTTGCCCACACTCTGGGATTTTCCACTGTTTCTCCCAGCATGCCTTTCTAGACAGTGCTTGTCAGAATAGTGACTAAGGGGGGTTTGCATTAAGAAAGTGCTGACAAGTTCAATCTCACAATGCAAACACTCAGCAGGTCCACATGTATCTGTCAGATTGATTGAAATGAGATGTAGACACTGCCAAATACCCAGTAATTTACAGCTATTGGACAGATAAACCAAAGAGAGAGAGAGAGAGAGAGAGAATAACCAAGTAAACAGCTACAAAGACGAATGCAGAGACCCTGTGGTTGAGGGAATGCTTTCAATGGATCATATTCATGTCAGCCCCCTGGATGATTTCATTCACTCCTGCAACCCACACCATGCACCTTTTCTGGTTGAAGGGAAATACATCTCACTTTTAAGAATGTACGTGTTGCTCTTATGATAATGACAAACCTTTGACAATCCAAACAGTATTGTGAATATGAACAACAACTTCTAAAGGTTAGAAACCTAATCTGTGACACCCTACCAAGTTGCTTGTGTGGCCTTATCACAGTGGCCTTTTCCATCCTCTTTAGATCTCTCTCCTTGTTTCTGTACATCGGTGAGACATCACAGACTAGAGGATGGGACCGGCTGTTTTCTCTTTGCCTCTGGCTACAGGAGACGATAGTGAATATTCACTGATATTGACATAACTGTGCTAAGGCATAGGAATAACATCTGCAACTTTTTCATATAAATAAATAACCGTTTTGCTACTCTCTATGCCGATTGATACCATCTAATAGTGATTCAACCTATAGCCAGTTCTTGAAAGCTTTCACATTTGCTGCTCTGAGCACCCGGTGTCAGGTAGGTCTTTTCTGGGAAAAAATCCTGTGCCGCACAGGAAGTGATGCGTTTTATGTAGCAACAGCGAGTTGTTTGGAACTAATAGAAGAACTGGGTAGTTAGCATGAGCAGCGGAAAAGAGCGCCACCAACAGAAACCTCATCAACATAAAATCTGAACTAAAACTCATCACAGTGCTGGCTACACTGTTTGATCGACAGGTGATCTCTGGGAAGTGTAGTGCAAAAACAAATAATGAATTTTCATTGGAAAACTCAAATTGGCATTATTAACCAAATGAAAATAGACAATATTAAACAAATGTACCATCATTAAACAAATAATCATATATAGTGAGTAAATAGATCAGTTGAAATGTGGTTGAAGGAAACACTCATCCAAAAGTCTGCCAATGAGCCTCGCCAGTCAGTTGGAAAAATTTGTCATGTTATTGGTAACAATCTGGCGGCACCACACTGACAAGTTAGTGTACAATTCCCCTTTTTTATGGTTTCAGAGTGTAAACTGTACTGCTTACAAGTGTTGGTTTCAGTGCACAATACAAGCCTTTGAAGTTGAACTCAACTTAAATGCGCAATACCCCGTGTTAGTTTTCTGTGGTAGCGCTGGAATAATTACCAGGTAGAAGGCATGCTAGCTAGCGCTCCAGAAATGTGTGGTTCGCGTTTCCAAGGCTCTCAGTCTGATCGCCGCCACAGGCTATTATTTGAAAGGTTCTTCTCTATTCTCTCGAGGTTTGAACCGCACTCAAGAGGATTGTTGCTGACTATTACACAAACAATAGCAATGTAGTCAGCATGTGCTGTGGGTAGAGCAAACAGAGTTTCTCCCACAATGCCAGGATCTGCAACACAATGAGCTCACGTATGAAGTTTTCCACTGGATTCTTCCACATTAACCAAGAAGCATTGTTGCACAGAGTCACAAGGGACAGATGGATATTTACAGTGAGACAGCCAAATACCCCTTCCTCTAAAGTATACTGCTCTAGCATCAAGTATAGTGACTGATTTATTGATCAGTCTTGAGATGCTCTTGAATCATCCAAACAGTGGATTTGTGAATGGGTACAACACAGAGTGCAATGTACACATTAAGGTAATTGGTCCATTTTTAAAGTTCAAGAATATTCCCCTATCTGCATTTCACGGTGGCAAATTAACTTTGTTTTGTTAACTGTCAGCAGTAGGCTTATCAATTACTTTCCGGTTCAGCTTTTTTACGCTCGATCACTTCAGCATATCTTTCACACCTCCCTCCCTCTCTCCCTCTCTCTCTCTCTCTCTCTCTCTCTCTCTCTCTCTCTCTCTCTCTCTCTCTCTCTCTCTCTCTCTCTCTCTCCCCCTCTGTCTCTTTCTATCATCTTGCAGCATCTGTGTAAACAGTCACATCTGTCCTCTAAACTTGTCAGGAGAGCTCTTACGTAATGTTTAGATTAGTCTGCAATGGGTCTTCTCTCTGTGTAATGCAATCCAGGATCTGGGCCTCCCATAACTCTTAAAAGTCAGACTGAAAGCACCTTAATGTTCATATTCCAAGTGTCTGCTCTACTGCTTCACTCTCTTTTTGCTGTTTATACTTTTTTTTCCATAGCCCTACTACCATTTTGTGTGTGCCTTTCCTCAATTTGCCAAAACCTTTATTTTGCGAAGGATATATTATGGACATTTGGGCAGACTTCGGGTTTCGCAATGAAATAAAGTCATGCAGGAGCCATGCCAGATATTAATTTGAGGCACTTGCCAGAAACAGCTCCGGCAGGATGCCGGTAATACTGGAGGCACAACGCCGGGCTGGTGGTTCACTGAAAAACACACTCGTATTGTTGAGTGCAGAGGTACTTTCTCCTCCTCTCATGCCCTTCCCTAATTTTTCTTATCCTGTGACTTGATGAATGACAGAGCTATTAGTGGGAATCTATCTTAAGCCATTCTATGGGGAACCACATGGTCTTATGAAGGGACTGTGGAAAAAAACAACACCTGGATAGGGAAAATACATTTTGCTCATATTCACAGTCCATACATTCAGCTTCAGGACTGTCAACTACAATGCTTAACTTTACTCTGAGGTATACAACCTCCTGTCTGTCTATGTTGTTGTGTACCCTTGGTAGATAACTTTCAAATTGATATCAGACCCCTCACTGTGCCAAAAGCAGTTGTAGCACTTTTCCCGCACAGTTGAGCAAAAGGTTGCGTGATAAATTCTTGTCTATATCCACAGTGCTTTCTTAAGGCCTGCAGGAGGGGACTGCCAAAATGCATTGTGCAACCGCTGTAATCTGAGAGGTGGGGTAGCCAGGGGGAGGAGAGAGGCAGGCGCAGGCGTGGGTCGTCCGGTCCAAATCGACACACTCCACACACGTACGGCGTGCCAAACCGACAAAGTTCCTTTCCAGCATGCTAAACCAGATGTTGCCCCGTGATTCATGCAGAGAGTCAGAGCCGCACAGCACAGAGGCTGTGTGCTGCTAGGGAGAGTGGTTGGGATGTTTACATAGCAACGGGAGTCCCGTGTGTGTCTAATTACAGGTCTGCTCTCCCCCATGGCGAGGCCTTTATCTCAACAACGCTGTCAAGGAGTTGAGGAGAGGCGGCAGGCATTCTGGCCCTCTCTGTCATTTGGTAATTGAATGAAGGTTACTCTGTTATTACCCCGTTTAATTAACAGCAGCGTATAAATTGATTTGTGGAATATTGACCTGTGATTTGTTTAGAAGTGGTGCTGTAGCAGAGATAACCTTCTCTAAGGTCTTGCCTGAGTCCCCAGTCAATCACTTGCTCATTCTCTTACTCACTTAGTCACTTAGTCATTCTCTCTCTCTGTCTCTGTCTCTGTCTGACACACACACACACACACACACACACACACACACACACATACATACACACACACACACACACACACACACACACACACACACACACACACGAAAGAAGCAAAAGCGCCTATATCTACTCCAAGAGACAGGTCTCTACAGATAAACAAGTGACCCCGTACAGATCCGTCATTTCTTGTCAGCCTCCCATTAAGAGTATGCATACGCAGATCTGCAGAAGTGAAGTGAATCCCGCCTCCCTCCCTCCCTCCCTCTCCATAGTTCCAGTAAGCAGGCGTGTAAATAATTTCAGCCAGAGCCAGTAATGGGAGACAGCTGGGGTGATCATGCATTTTCCATTGTGTTTCACAGCCCTATGAAAAAAAAGAAAGAAAAAAAAGCAGGCCACTGGAGCCGAGGAGAGTTGGAGTAAGAGAGTTATGTGGAGTGTGACTTCATTGAAGAAAGAGAGAACAATAATAAAAGAATTAACTCCCTCTGTCCTGATGCCTTAGGAAGTATTGGAAACAAAATCTGATTTGGTATTGATTTCTGATGGTTTCTGTTGAATCTTGTGCCGTCAACTAGCTACAACGTGTTTTTTTAACAAGATGGACAGGTTGAGGTCATTTGTCTAGTTTGTATTTCTCAACCACGGCTAATGGTAAGTTTAAGAGAACATCAGCTACTTAATCACCTGGTGAAGGTGCTTACTTTTGAGTGCATGACTTTTACTCTATCTAAAGGTATTATCTGAAAAAAGAGTCGTAATATGGGATGCTAGCTGAAGGTTTCCAGGTGGTGTCTTTCATCAGAGCAGCCCCTCATGGGGCCTCACCTTCCTCACTCCATTTCCACCAGATGAGTCTTGCTGAAAGGCTGTGTCCCAATTTCAGAATGATCCTTTGGAAAATAGGAGTGCTCCTTCCAAAAGACGACAGTAGGCCTTCCTCCGAGCACTAAATAACAGATATTCTGCCTTAGATCACAAATACGCAGACACACAGACACATACAGACACTTAGAAAACTTCTTATTAGGCTTTTGCACTTGCTTTTTTCAAACTTTGATATGGGAATAGGTTTCAGCTATCTAATGGAGACAGTAGTTGTAGTCTGAGTTGTTGCCGTTTTAGGAATGAAATGACATATTATCATATTGTCATATGACATATTTACCACAAGGAAATCCCCTTCAGACAGTAATGTGCTGTTAAGGGAGGTGGAATATGCTCCTATCTGCTTTTGAAGCATCGTCAAAAAATAAATAAATAAATAAAAAGCACTTTATGATTCAGCTGCTCATCACTCACAAGTTAGGAGTGCCCCCTTGCTGAATGTACCACTCCCTGAATACCATCTACTATTTTTGCATTCTTGTATTTTCATACCGAAATTCTATTCATACCTTATTTATTGTCTAGTGACTGGGCTATCCAACCCATTATTCACTGCGCTTTCCATTTGTTAACCTGTCTAGTAAAAGAGGCCCTCCCAGCGTCCTTTGTACGTGTTAATACATGAGGCAGCGTGGCATTCGACAAGTCATTCTTCTTTGCCCACCCTCTCCACGAGGTGAGGAGCCCCGGTGGAATGCGGCCTCTTCCAGCCTGTGTGAAAATGCTGCGTCTGCCTTGCCCTTCCTCACCTCTCCGGCTCCTTCACACTGGGCTTGAACATTGGCACAAAGGCCTAGCATTGTTTTGCTCTTCACTTTCTGTTGATGGCAACCCACTGGTTCTCAAAGCCCTCAGTTATCACAATGGAGTGATGATTTTTTTGTAAAGCATCCCATGGACAAAGAAATATTATCAGGCTGAATTTGATGCCGCAAGAATATTCCTATTGCACACTTACTAACCCTAGAGATGACCTATTGAGTTGGGTGTCAGCACCATCAACTCTGAGGAATCATGTTGTTTTATAGTAATTTTGTGGGCTAAATCCAATTTATTGACCCAATGTGTTGGGTACTACTACTCTACTATTCACTCTATAATGAAATCACTTCCTAATGCTCCTAATGAGCATTTAGCCTAGACTTATTCTGTTGATATTACCTAGGCATGGGAGTGTGAGTGTGTGTGAGTGTGCTGATCTGTGCTGATCTGTGCCACCCTTGTGGCACAGATCAGCACACTCACACACACTCACACTCAGCATGTTGGCAATTGTGTTACTTGAGGCCTGTTCAGGCATGATGTGGATGAAATGCAACTAATAAACCTGTAAACATACATGCATTGTAATTTACAGTGTTATGTAGACTCTACAACCTTTAGCCTCACCTCATGTTGTTCTATATGCCTTTAGACCTGCTGGATTTAGAGGCGGCAGTAACTCATCAAGTGTCCTTACAGGCTTCAGGTGACATGGGAGAGAACTTGTTCACCAGGCTGTTAACCAGACTGACTTTTCATCACTAATGGGGGACAATATGAATACTATGAGGGGTTCTGGCAAGGCAGGTCATTAAGGAAAAAAGAAACGAGGCTGACATCAAGTAAGACAGGACAAGTGGCCCCAGGGTTCGCCTCCCCTGCCGGGTCTGAATCTTTGTGAAGGCAGATTGAAGAGGCTGCTCCCAAAACCCCACCGAGCTGCTGTAAAAGAAAACGGCTCTTGCAGGCATCTATGATTGATGGGTGAGATGCCTTTGAAGTGGCAGTCCAGTCATTTCTTTCCTTTGCCCCATTTAACCAGTAAAGACAGATCTAAGTCATGCACTGTGCTGGGTGGGCCGATGACTGATGCACTCCACTTATCTCACCAAACTCAATTGGCAGTTTGTTTGAGACTGCCCCACACACCCACGTTAATGCTGCCACACTGTTGCTGCTGCTGCTGCTGCTGCAACAATTTACTCTCTTTTTGCCATTTCCACCTGTTGAGGTTCTGCTCAGTATGTGCCCAAGGTTGGTTTGCATCCAAGTGCTACCTTCGTGGAAAACTAGAAATAAGTTATTTGTTATGCTCTCAATCCAAAGAGTAGAACTATACTGTCAATTCTGTACTGTTAATTGTATTAGCGCTTGACTGCAATTAATGGATAAATATGATATTAGTGATACCCGACCAGTTTGTGCAGGTAGTCTAAAGTACAGTTTTACTTTGACTATTCGGGTGTTTTACTTGAGACATTTGTTCCTTTCAATCCACATTTTTTTGTTGGCAGGTAGCCATTTACCTCTTTTTAGATTCAGCCAATTCTTGTTTCCTGCCTTGACAACTTTTTTGTTCTTTGATACTATACGTCCAGACAGCACATGTCAACACCCATCAGTAGAGACATACTATGGCAGCACAGTGAGTAAAATCTTTAGTCATATGCCCACATGTGTTGGCCTGGGTCTCCCAGCTGTCTCACTTTACACAGTGGCTCCTGTGTTCCTCAGGGAATTAGCCATGTCATACATCTCTTCAAAGCCCTCTGATTTATGCCTGCATTTAGAGGTGGGGAGAAATGTACCCACTTCCATCTTCCCTGTCTGCCTCTGGCTTGACATGCTGTTCATAATTGGCCATGTATTTTTCTTTTTTTACTAATGCAGATGTCTTACCAACAGGTGCCTACTGCATATATTCTGTCAGGGCTGATGATTAATAACTGGGCTCATTGTCAGTATCAGAAGAGTTATCGGCACGCCTCTCACCTCACAGAGTGTGTGGGCTATCTTTATTAAACAAAGCTATTAAGTTGCATTTTAGATCAGTCCTTTACAAATGAGCCTGCTACATCTTCTTGTAGAAAAGAAAGACACATTGAAACACTTAAAGGAATAGCTCACCCAAAAATTAAAATTCTGTCATCATCTACTCACCCTCATGCCAGTTGAAACACAGGTGAAGTTTGTTCATATAACACACAGGGAGGTTGCCAGCACAACTCCATAGCAGCCTTCTCCAAAACAACTGAAGTCAGTGGGGACCAGTTCTTCAGAGTTCCAAAAAGACTTACAGTATATTTACACCATAATTTAGTGCAAATCTTAACAACAGCTGATTGATTTGCAACAAATAATGGTGTATAGGTATGTATGTAACTATTCCTTTAAGAAATATCAACCAATATCAGAGTGTAGCAGCGGAAAAAGCTGTGCCCTAAGTTTTCAAATGCTGAGAGATAAGTTTCTATTGGCACAATGATTTCACTTTTCAATGGCTTCATTGTTGCTGGACTTTTTACATCCACAGGGATGTAATTTATTGTCTGACCACCTGTTAACATACTTACAACTTAATGAAGCTTTGCCTGTGTATCCATTCTCACGCTTGCTCCCTATCTCACCACATAGATAAAGTATAATCCATTGAAACTAGCATATCTTTTCACTGCTTTTTAAATTGTCAGTAAAGAGTGTTTGGGCGATACTGGGTTATGGACAGATTTGTGTGACATTTGACCGCAGATTTCACACTTTGATGGGGGAGTTTACGACTTCCCTGATGGAGTGCAGGCTCACCCCTGCCGCCCCTCCCTTCATCCCATTCCAACTTCCTCCTCTTATGCATCCAATTTTACTGTCCCAGATAGGCCAGACCAGGCCAGGCCAGTGAAGTGAACTCACACTATCCCTATGAAAGGATTTATCCACTTCCTGTATTAGTGGCCCAAGGTTCAGGGGTGAGCGAGTAACGGTAGTGTCAACACTGCAGGGCTAGTGATTCTTAAGCCCAAAGCCCCTTAGAAAAACACAAGCAGGCAGAATATTACGTTCCCTAAACTGGTTTGCGTGGTTCATGGTCCATGGGAATCATGCCCTGCAGTAGAGAACCAAGGAGACCAGAGGATTGGTTTAATCCTGTGCTTCATATGGGAACTGGGATACCTCAGGCTGGAAGCAGACATATTGACACAGCGGCCCCAAAAGTCCCTTCTGTACTACTTGTATTTATTGTAATCAACCATATCATATCTTTGTATAATTGAACAAGTGTATTCAAAATAAGTTCCATTGTTTTCTTCATCTGCACCATGATAGGAGACATAGGCGTCATTTGTTTTACGAAGCAAGTGTTGACATTTTATAAAAATCATCTTCATTACTGTGACCTTCATATCCATCTGAAGAAACACAGTTCGCCTGCTTGCTGAAGGATACTGGGAACTAGGCATGTGAGGATGTGTGTGCACAGTGGGGGAAGGTTGTGTTTGTTTCTCTTCGGAAATGGCTTTGTGGGAATATCAGATTTGTCCCTAACTGGCACACGGACTGACATCACTTCCTGTACCCAAATCTTGGCACAGTGCCAGTAGTGTGAAGGGCAACAAAGTGCATTCCTTGGAACCAGAGGCGTTTTATCTCTAGTACGATTTGAGAGGAGCATGTAGATAAATTTACAAGAATAGAACGGACCTTGCAGAGAGATCTTACCCCTTCCTAGAACCACCCATGTGACAGATCTTCAGTGTAGAATTAAAAAATATGCTTGTTACATAGCGTTTCACCTATTTCTCAAGCTAATTCCACCTTGATATTATGACTAAATAAATGCCAAGATGATGAGTAGTGAACTACTCCTCTCTGCCCATCTGTGTGTACCTGACTGGTACAGTTTGACTGTGTTTAAGCTTGGAGCTAGCCAAGACTTTGGACTTCACACAAGCTTTGTATGATGTAAAAGCTGGATCATTTGGTCGTTATGTTCAACAGCTGATGTGTAAAAGATGGTCAAAATCTTAGTGACCATAATTTTCAAGACTCCTTGGGTAAATGCTCAGTGAATTATCAGGCTTCCAGTGATGTTTAATATCTGCGTGTTTCCTCAAACTTCCTAAAATCTGCCATTTTTTATGATCTTCTCACGGAAATCATTTCTGCTCTGTCTGTCATATCGAGTTTTTTTAAGGTCAAAGCAATCACGGACTCCAGTGTCCATTCTTTGATCATATAATATTCTTTTGACTGTTCCAAGAATAAAAAACATCTGAGTATTTCAAAATGTGTGATAATATGACATCAGCTTGCGTGATTGCATGGTATTCACTTGTAAACTGCAGTGCTGCATGTGCTTAGTGCAGACGCAAAACACTTGGGGATTGCAAGCATTACAGACTCATTACACCATTGTTTCTGCTGCAGCTTCAGGCCCCCCAATTTATTTATTCTGCTTACTTGCATTAGATGGCATCAGTTCTCTTGGAATTCTTGTGATTCCTCTCCCATCAAACCTCACCTATGTTTTGGCAATTGTTTTGCCAGATTTTAATCTGATAGGTTTACTGTAAGGTATGTGGCTGGTTTTGTTACTAACCGACTCTTCAAATCTGGTTAATCATTTTCAAAAACCACAAGGCACCCAAAAGCCTGTCTAATGTGAATTTATATGGTGTTTAGTTTTTACCCTTGAAATATGGTGAGATGAGAAGCCAGGAGAGCCTTGAAGGAGCACGTAGTCTGGTGAAAGGTGAGAAAAGGAGAAGAGGACTCATCCGCAGACTCACTTCTAACTAACCTCATTTCATCATAGATAATAATAGTCGGTTACGTCTGGAAAGATGATGACAATCCGCTGGATTCAAACAACATAACTGACAGAGATATTAGTACTTAAATCACCAGGGCAGTTACACTTGGCATTTTTCTAGAAGGAGGCTGCTGAAAACTATGAATAGTGTCTAGTGACATCACTGCCTGGACCTCAGTCTGTTTAAATATATCAAAAGAGGGTTGGCTTTCAGAGTATTTATACAGTCTCACTGTCCTTAAATAACATTTGGATTTACTATGTTCACTTCCTGTCTTACCACTAATACTATCATGATCGTGATCAAGCCCAAATGCACTTTCTGAATGTATAATAATAAAGCCAATTAATATCCTTTTATGGAAAATAAATTCCTCGTGTACATGGTCTTGTAATGCCATATCCAGTGTTGCTGTTAGAATCAATGTGTGTATATTTGGTGCTAATCCCCAAAAAAGGCATAACCAGAGAAATAAACACTTCTGGTGAGTGGGGTTGGTTATACGATGTGAAACGGGGACAAAACGGGTGCCTAGGTAGGAGAAATGAAACTAGGTTAAAGTGCATGTCAACCGGTGGTGTTATTTTTTAATGTTCATGTGTTTTCCTCATTGGTTATAATGAGTCACGCTGCTGGGAATCCTGGTCATGAATCCTACAGGAATGGACGTCATTTGGAAGAATGAAAAACTGAGATATCTGATGCATGTGTACATATATTGCAATGTAAAGAGAATGGAATTTGAAATTGTTTAAGTTGCAGTGATATTTAGTGCAGGTAATAACAGGGAAGTGATAACAAGTGTGCACAATTATGCATTTCTAGTATCTGAGCTATGATACTGTCACTATGAGCTACCAAGTACGGTCTTTTGTTACAATGTGTCTTTCACACTGACTTGATACTTACCTTTACCAGATATTGAGTAACATTTTTATAAAATGAAATGCTCAAGCAGCTTGCACTCAAGCTCTCTTGTTTTAGCACCACTCTGTCAGCTATATTTTAGAGTGATTAGGTTAACCACAAAGAAGTGTAAGCAGTAGGCAAAAATGTCTGAATGTGCTAAACCCCTGTAGTAAGTCTTAGTTTCTTGCTATATGTGTACAGCCACAGTCAGAGGAGTTTTCTGGCGTGATGAGAGTTACTCATTTGAATCAGTCTGTTACTTTCCATCAGATGGCCTCCCCCTAATTTCTCACTTTCCCCCAAAAAACCACAAAATTTGAACTCACGCATGTGGTTTTGTAACCTATAAACATTTGTCATATTTGCCAGCTTTTCTGATACCTGTCTAACCACCACCTGTGCATTGACTCATATGTAAAGGCAGTCCTCCTTTTGTCTTTGTTGGGGCTGGAGTAATGTTGAAGACACACAGATTCTGTCTATTTCTGTTTCTATTGTGACCATGTGGGTGGTTTGTTCATGTCACTTTATTTTCGGGACTTGCCCAAGCAAAACTCTACTTCTCTGAAAGTTAAGTTTCAGTGACATGAATTGTAACCAAAGTAAATTACTCATCATGCGCGCCTAATGACATTCAGCAACTGGTAAAAGCAGCAGGTTCTTCTCAGCTTGCTGAAGAATCCATATGCTGAAAATCATCTTTGATGTCTGTGTTTGAGTTTGTTCTGTCACAGTGAGGGAGCAGTGTTTCTCTCAGTGGGTTCTGCTTTTTGCTCTCCTTTACTGCTGCCTCTGGCTGTGTGTCAGTGATGGGAGATGATGAGATATTGCTGTTGAATCTGTTGGGCCAGATATGGAGCACGCTGTCTTGCCCTGACGCATGTGTGCTTTCTGTCCCAAAGCCTTGTCTGTTGCTGATAGGATCCAGGCCAAGACAGAGAGAGTTAGGGGAATTAGGTTCCCCTACCATGGATATTAACTGTAAAGAATCCCCAGGATTCAAATTTAGAAAGGGCTCTCCTTCTGTTTGGTTCATCCACAGGGTCAGTATGCCTTGGTTGGCTGGATAGAGACTGATGTATAATGAAGGGGTGTGTTTGTTCATCCATGTGTCATGTGCCATATCTCAGGCACTACTGATTTGATTTTGCCAAAACTTGGGGAAATCATGCATCTCACCTCCACCAGTATTTCCAATATTAAACCATTTGGCCCAAGGAGGGCGCTACAATTACAGGTCGAAACAAGGTGATATTTGTTACTGATTGGTCTAGAGTGAGACTGCATCATATTCTTATAGAAGTGGCACCTAGAAACACACCCGTCTTATAGGCCTAAATCAGGAAGTGTGGCTGCAATAGAGAAAAGCATCCCATCCCCCCAGTTGAGAAGCAGTAGATTAGGCCTATTTACCCAAATTAAATTGTGGTGTTGGGTATGACTACTGGCAGGAAATCTTCTCTGCGCGCAGGAAGTGATGAACCAAAACTTAAAGAGTGAAATACATCTGAACTGAATCCTAAACAGCAGCGAGTCAGCTTGCCATTCAGAGAAAGCTGGACTCACCAATTTTAGATCTTTTTGCCCCTCTCATTGCTGTGATATCCTTTGGTATAAAGTGATAACAGACCAGCCGGGTTGGTAAAGATGAGGTGCTGAGGTACTGACGTCATGATTTCTGGGTATTGAATTCCTTAAATTTCAAACACTTACCTCTCACTGCCATTTGGGGCTGCCGATGCCAAACGTGCAACATTGCCAAGTGCAGCTTTAATCAAGTGGTGTTGGATTTTTAGGTATACACAGCATAGCTGGTTTTGTCGCATTTCAGCCACAGGGGGCGCTATAACATGCAGCGAAACTTAAATGGTCTTCTCGGCCGCCCCGTTTGACCTAGACACTTGAAACTTGGTATATAGCTGTCATTTGGCCTGCTGAACAAATTTCAAATTGGGACCCATAAGGTCCGCCTGGATAGATTTTCCGCCATCTTGGAAATTTGGAAAAACCTTTGACAATCTTCTCCTCCTGAACTGCAAGTCCAAATGACACCAAATTTGGTATGCATGGTCCATGGACATGCCTGAACAAAAATAACAATTGGGTAAAAAATGGCGGAGTTATTAGCCAATCAGATTTTGACAAAATTCAACAATGCCCAATGACCTTGAAACTTGGTGGGTATATGGGTGACTGCACCCTTAGGGACTGTACGAAGTTTGGTGTTGATAGCCCAAAGAATGACGACAGTACGAGTTTCAATTTGTGCTAAGCTAACCGCTAATGCTCGAAATCACACATTAACAGCATCTACTCATAAACGGTGACTCGCATTCACTCCCGATCGCTTGTGGACACCTCTCGCACCGGTCCTGAGTGATTTTCAGAGGCGGTCGCTGTACTAGGCGGTCACTGTACTCGGCGATCGCGCGCTGTGAATACCTGTCGAGGCTGCTTGCAGCTTTAATTTTCTGTATTTCTTGGTAGCTTGTAGTTAGAAGTTTACAGTCTCAGCCATACATCTTGTATACAGCTTCTATTCCAAGCTCCTCATTGTTTATTATCTCAGCAGAAGAGGTTTAGCATATTTGAGAGATTACTATTACAGCTGGAGTATCAGGTTTACCATCAGATATTGCTGTATCTGTTGGGTTAAGGAGGCGTTTGCAGTGAAGTCTGTGGAGTGTCTGGAGGGCTCAGGCTGGACTTGTTTTTCACGCAGAGTGAACAACAGCTTCTCTCATTCCTCTGCTGTGGGCGTTCGGCCTGGCCAGCGAGAGGCACAAGCAGCAGCTGGACAGGACGTCTCTGTACTCCATCGCTGACTGAGGAAACAGAAAGATGGCTGAAGAGGAGGGGAGAGAGGCAGCGCTTGGGGAAAGCGGGGGAGACAGGCAGAGGCAGACAGACAAGGTGACAGAAGACACAAAGCTGTGGCAAGGCCAACAGATGCAAGTTTTTTTTTTGTTTTTTTTTTCCTGTACTTTTTTTTTCTCTGTCCTTGGAGGTTACGGACTGATGGCAATAGCATATGTGACAGGATTAGAATTCAGTTGGTTTCAACTTGAAAGAAAAAATAAATGACTGGTGAACGTTTAAGGCTATTGCTACTTTCATATTGAAGATTTTGAGTGAGTTTAGTTTCCCCTAGACTTATCTTATCATGTTGAAAATATGTATACATCTCATGGTTTGGCCATTTGTAATAAATGGTGTTTGTGAGACTTTTTCTCAACCTGATCTAATAAAGTAAACACATCCATGTTTCCTTTGAAAGCACTAATGATTGCATCTCACTCTATATTTGTATTTTGACTAGAACTCACAATACAAAACAATGCTTATTTTTTCAAACTTCATTTTTGTTTATTTATTTAATACTGAGTTTCCTTTCTGCTATTGTCTGTTTGTGGTACTCTCTTTCTCCCATAGACTTCTATTGTGTGTTGTCTTTTTCTCAGCAGTTAAATAAAAAAAGAAATCATATCATTGCCCAACAAGTATTGTAATCTTTTGGCAGTCTCCCAGAAAGAGCTCATTTTTTTTCTGTTTGTCTGGCTGATGTTTGTTATTCCACAGCTGTATGTGTGGGGGGAAAAAGTGAGTTTGAGTGCCCTTAGACGTGTTTGGTGGAGTGAGGCGTGATGACTTTGGTTAGAGAGGGACCGCGCTTTAATCCTTGGGGAGGAAAAGGGAAGAGGGAGGGCGGGGGGTTGAAAACACTGATGCACCACAACAGGGTTTTGCCATTAAATCCTGACCTGTTTTCACTACAGCTAGACATTGCCATGTTTTAATGTATGCTCTCCCATAAGCACTTCAAAGAGAAATCTCCATGGGCTGGGGATGAATTCACAAGCAACAAGAGATTGTACCAAGTCCAGGTTAAGACATCTGTCTAAAGCTCAGGATTTGTCTCAAGGGACAAATGGTAACAATAAAGCATCTGTGTTTTTCTCACAACAAGCAGAGGAGGAGGTATGCCATACATTATTTCTGGCTTAATGCTGATCAAACATAAGCCTATAGAACGGCACTGAAGAGAAAACAATAGCTATGTGTTCTTAGCACAAAAAAAATATCTCCCCCCTGTCTCCTGCTGTTGAGGCACAGTCCAGTGTTTTTGGAGTCAGTTGGGGGAGAATTTAAAGTTTTTATCTCCCTGTCTTTCACTTGGACTTTAATTATTTCCAAATGTTCCATCTGATCGCTATTGGCAACCTTTGCGTGTTTGGTGTGCTGTGTTTGAAATGTGAGTGGGCCTTGGCTGGCACAAGACGGTGGGGTAAAATACATGGTCTGACCCCCAGAAAAAAACTCTTGGCCACAGACATTCCCATGGGATGGATGACGTTCTAATGGAAACGGGCTGTTGGGTACCTCACTCAAACCTCAGCGCTGTGTGTGTGTGTGTGTGTGCCTCCCTGTCTTGATGTGAGATGTGTACGTTCTTGTGTGTGTGTGTGTGTGCAAGTCAGTCCCTGCCTGCATTCAAGTGGCTAATTCATAGATGTAGAAATTAAAGGATGTTTACGCAATAGGAAGATCGCAGGTTGCGGTAAAGTTAGTTAACCACCTGAAAGCTTGTGGCCGATGTAGCGGAAGTTCCCTAATGTGCAAAGGGCAAATGTGGATGTGCCATCTTGTAAACATGACTCAATCTGTGTTTAAATCAACTGCTGCAGACGTTCACAAAGCACTGAACTGTACATTAGGCAAGCAGACAAAAGGCACACCGGGCTTTAGTGTCCTTTCAGCATGCTGAGCCCTGCTCTGCTTGACTGATTGGGCTCAGTCACTGTTCTTCACACCGTAGTCAGTAGTCTGTCCTGTGACTGAATGAGAGCCTCTACCAGAGACCAGATGAGATAGAATACCCTTCTTCATCTACCCAAACATTGAAAATACCCTTACTCTAGGCTCCATCAGACAGTTTCTTTGTGAGAAGTGACCTGTTTATCATTGGTATCAGTCAGATTATGCATTATCATTAGTTTTTGTCCAATATCTTAATATGTCACTATGGATATGCAGGGTTCCTACAGAGGTCTAGACATGTATGGAAAAAGACTTTTGTAATTTCTAGGTCTTGTTAAGTTAGGAAATTGCACAAAAAGTTTGGAAAAGTATGGAGAAATATGTGTGTTGATATACACATGACTATACATTTTCTGTGATTTTCAATTCCTGTCATCTCACATATTCTGACATTTGTTGGTATGAACAATAATTTTCATACGTAGAGTAATAAGGAATAGATTTCTATCAGCATAAATCACACTGAACACCAACATCTTAATCTCAAGAAAATAAGAGCTGGAAATAGGCCTGGAAATTTTGAATTTTGAAATCAAAACTGTGTATTAACCGTGGAATATGGCCTTCCCATTATACCATCTCTGACATATGACCTTTTTAAGAGAACCTTTTGAGAAGGTGTTATTAACACGCTTTGCTCATTTGTACAGTTGTGTGACTCCTCTTAAACAAGCTTGCTCCTGGCTGTTTTGATCGTGCAGTGAGTTAACCTATATGACATGTAGAGAGTGGTACAGTGTGAATCAGGTCATTACTGTAGACCATGCTGACAGGTTTTTCAACTCAAATTGTCCAGGAGCCGGCCATGTCTCCAAGGCAACTACTGAAGGCCACGGTTAATGGTTAATTATGGGCTTTACAACACTGAGTGCACTTAAGTGTAAAGTCTGGTCCTCCTCCTCCTTAGTGATTAGAGAAGGTCAAATTTGACCATTTAAGGAAAATAAAAATGGTTGAAAATGTCTGAAGGGGAATATAATTGGGGTGCTGTGTGTTCTCTTGATTTTATGTCTGGCACCTAGCACAGCCTATAGATGGTCAGACAGGGTGGTGCTGCATTGTTCAGAGGGGAGAATTTATATAGTACTGTTGTTGAGAAGGAGACTAGTCCATTCCTTTTTTTTGCTTTAAGACTGGTTAGGGTTATAGGTTAGTTATATGTGTTTGATTTAGAGCATGAAAAGAAGGTGCTCATACATGATCTAAATAAACAAGGTGACAACAAATTAGTCATGACATTTGCATGTGTGCATATACTCTTAGGTTTCATCCAAATAATTCCCTTTTCCCCCCTCTGCAGGGCCATTGTCTCGCAGCCCGTGTGAGTTGCTGCCTGTGGGGACGGGACACCCAGTGCAGGCCATGTTGAAGAGCTTCACTGTCCTGTCAGGCTGTGCCAGCAGGGGAACCACCAGCCTCCCCCAGGAGGTCCACATCATCAACCTGAGGAGCCATGCTACTGACGGACCAGAGGACATCCCAGAAGAGGTGAGTCACCATTAGAAAAACAAACTCAGCTGTATTTTCTGCCTCCATATTGAACTCTAAAATCAAAGTCAACTACAGTCAGGTTTAGACTTTGTGGTCAAAATCAAATGAGAGTTGAGCGCAGTAGAGAAGCATCCAAAAGTGTAATAAAACTCACATCTACTATCAATAAAATGATTCTTACTATGAATATATTAAAGTAATTCTATTTTTCAACATTGTCCTTACAAAATAGCTTCTTCAGAGACATTCTGCTTTGCCCTGTTCTGCCTGGCCTCGTCTTGAGTTGAGTTGCCTGTTTCAGCCTGATAAAGTGTACAAGATCTGCTACATCTTTCCACTGCCCTCTTTTACCCCTATTGCAATCAGTGACTGATAATGGCAGCCATTCCTTTCCCCTCTTTCTGAGCGGAAGCTTGTTGGCCAAAGCCAGGGAGCAAAACATTGTAAACATCCGT
This sequence comes from Centroberyx affinis, assembly GCF_046629955.1. Classification (NCBI taxonomy): domain Eukaryota; kingdom Metazoa; phylum Chordata; class Actinopteri; order Beryciformes; family Berycidae; genus Centroberyx; species Centroberyx affinis. The sequence continues at coordinate 139,151 of NW_027280968.1, forward strand.
TAGATGTCAGCTTGTGATTGGAGGCTCTGCAACGTGCAGTAAAATAAACCTATAAGCCTGCTAACAAATCAAATCTGCTGATCTCACCTAACACATGACTTTCTAAAAGGTGAGAAAAAAAAAAGACTGGGATTAATTTGTTGTATGTAAGAATTTTTCCACCACCACCACACTTGCTTTGACTAAAGCTCTTTAAAATGGTTGTTCAGACTGTCAGCACATCTCCTGTTTGTGTTTCGAGGGTTGATGCCAATTTTCGAACCCCAGCCTGTCTTTAGGTGTTATGCTGCAATATCGAATGGCAAATCTCCCACTGTTTGCCATAGTTCTAATATGAATCATGGGCCCAGAGCCTACGAAAATGCTGCGTCTGGATTTTAAACTGTCCCAAGTTCCCATCCCCCTCAGTCACGGCAGTGCGAAAAGCAGCATGTATAGACTTGCCATTGCAATTTTGCTGCTGATGTAGGCTTAAACATTGCCAAGGCCAAACATACAGAAACACAGTGTGTGTCAGTTTGCTGCATCAGCAGGTAAATAAAGAAATCACTCTCTGGTTTCTGTGGCTCTGTGCTGGGTCAAAGAAATGCAGGATTTAAGATTAATTTGTATGTCTTTCCTCTTACACATTTGAGATTTGTCAAAGATTTGCTTGATTACAGTCTTAGATATTAGGTAAGAAAACACAGTGCCTTTGTCTGCCATCATAAGTATAATGTAAAGTGCTGAGTTACTCTTATTTATGTGGACTTAAATTGCCCTAATAGTAATAAAAGTTGAGGTTTGGATAACATTAGTTAGGTTTATGGCAAACCTCTAAAGCTGGTGCCTCCCTATGTAAAATTTAGGCTTCAATCCAATTATTTGATAAAGTTTATATAATGAGCCACCAAATTGAGATTTTGATTTCATATCAAAACAATTGTTACTACCACTTATTTCAGGATGATGCCTTCAGGTGTCAGGTGTCACTCCTCAATTCAAAACACATGCTTTTTGTGAATGCACCACTTTACTCCTTGCACAGGAGTGTCCTGCCAAGTGGAGGGGTGCTGTGTTTCATCTAACTACAGATATACTGTCAAGGTGGATTATGATAAGGCACAGATAGATATTCACACAAAAACAGTGAGTTGAGTTTTGTCTACAGCTGCTGACAGATAAGATTTTCTTTTTCTGTGCATTCCAAGCCTCAGATATTTCCCTGATTAATTGTGTGTCTTTTTATGGGAGAGATTAGTGAATGCAGGACAAAGGGTGACGAGGATCTTTGACTGACACATAACAAGGATCTTTCCTGTTTGGAGACTTATACAGAAAATCAAGTTATCTTACTATATGTTGGGTGTTATTTAAGCTGTGCATAACCCAAGGGACTTCTTGCATTTATTTGCTCTCTAGAGACTCTTTCTACTTGTAGTGGTGGAGCAAATAATGGTTCAGTTATACCGTCAGCTAATTCTGCCTAGGAGGTACAACAGACATTAATCAATGTGATGTGGCCATGGCAAGGTTTTGGTTGTCAATTTTTGAATCGTAAAATTTTTTGTGTGCTTTTGTTTGATCGTTTTGGCCAAACTTCATATTTTTCTGTCTCTGTCATTGCTCCTCTACAGACTTTATTTATTGGGCTTTAAATCCGTGGAATAAGTGGAGCAATGAATGGTCTGATGGTTGGATTGAACCTCAACAATTTTGGCACAGACTTGCTGCAGTGTTATTAGCCCAGTTCTTCATAGTGTACAGCACGCAATGTTATTTAGTTTACACAACACTCAAAGAATGAGTATAGCCTGACTCTCGCGTGCCTTTTCCAATGTGTTTTTGTGTGTCTTTTGGCTCTTCCTTGAACGTGAAGATGAGAGGTGGAAGAGGAAATGTGTGTGGGGGGCAAGTAGTGTGTGCACAATGTATGAATACCAATTACTTCCTTTCTAAAAAAAAAAAAAGAAACATCAAAGGGCATCTTTGGCAGAGAAAAACGTAAGTCTGGTTTGGATCAATTTCTTATCAAAATCATGCCAGTGCTATCACAACAGAAATACAGTTATACCACTATGAAAAGCCCACTCAACTTTCAGGTTGGTGACCCTCACGTCAGATCACCCATTGTGAAATATCTGTTATTTTTCTCACCTCACTGGATGGACATATTCTGTACAGCAAAGAAAAATTAATAGGCTGTCATGTGAAAAACAGACCAACTGCCCTTTTCAACTTTTGAATTACAATTTTACATTAGATTATTTTCCTTTTGAGACCTTTAATGATTTTGCTTTTGGGTTTGGGCCATTCCCAACTTGTATTTATTTTCTTTCGTAATTTGCTCTGTCCCCTCATAGTGTTACCATCATGGATAGATCACAGTGAAAAATTCAGTTTTTTAAGGTCTGTTACATCCATCACTTCACGAGTCACCTGGCCTTGTGTCACCCATCCCCTGCGGGGTCCAGTGAGGAGTGATGTGGAGGAGGATGAAGTCCAACTGGCTGTTCCCCCGCCCGTAGCCTTGGCTATAGAAGGACGCCCAGGCTCTGTAGAGATTAGGTGGCCCTGCAGACGCTCCTTCTGTGACTGTAGGTTGGTGCCTCCGATTAGATAAGATCCCCTTAAAGGTCACTCAGACGCTTGGCCCACTCAGGTCCTTGATGGCTTTTCCACCTGAGAAACAGATCTGCCTGTTTAGGCACAAGCAGCCCCTTCCTTTCTGCTTGTGTTTGGCCTTCAACGAGAGTGCAGTGCGGAGCGTACTGTACGGTACGTCAGAGTGTGGTCTCATGGACACAGACGGCCCCTGATCTTCAGGGACAGAAGGAGGGCATAATCCATGTGTGACGTCCATATAAAAGAATCCACCCTCTACCCTCTATCTCAGGAGATCTCAAAACTTTTATCGTGGAACACCTACAGCCACATTTGGCCAAAGATGCCCTCGTCCAAAAGGTTGCGAAATATGATCGCATTGCGCTTAATACCTAAATTGAATTGTTCTTCGTTTTTATGGGGACAGATTGACCCATTGACCCATGACAGTCTACAGTATGAAACCCATTCTGAACACCAGTAGATAATGTCAATATCAGTACTAGCCAATATCAACTCTGAGCTGTGGATTTCAAGCAGACGGATATATGAAACTCCTTAAGGGTTCGGCTTACTAATACAATCTGTCACCCATGCCTAAATCTTGCAATTCTGCACTGAAAAAAATGTCCATATTAACAAGTAATTTAATCTCATCTATCTGATCTTGTATTTTTTATGATTATTATGGAGAGCAAGGATTAAGCAGCAATTGGCAGAAATGTATTTTGAAGTCATGTAAAAAAAAATCACAACAGGGAAACATTCAGGACAAATGTTCCCACTAAGGTTTGTGTCTGATAATTTAGCATATTAACCAAATCATATCTTGCCAGTTATCAATCATTGCTCCACTTTGTCCCCTGAAAGTTGTGGATAATAGTGTATTTGGATGTAGGGACTTTCCCATAGTTTAAAGTTTAGTGAAGTAACGCCCCTGGGTCCCAGCCCATAATGTGGGTTTTTCTGAAAAACCCCTTCCTGTCTTTTCCAAACAATTTTACATTAAGTTACACAACCTTTTCTGTTATAATATGGAGCTGGGGAGAATACTGCCTTTCTCTGCCATTCTGAGATATCTAGAATAGCCTATAGTCCATTGAACTTACATACAGGCACCAATGTCAAGTCAGCTCGGCCAAATAAAATACAACTCTTATTGACATCTGTACACCCTAATACTAAAAGGTAAAATTGCCTCACCTTCGGTTTTATTCTACGAAACTCTAGCTAGTTTTATACAGCTCACACAGGTGTGGATAATCAGGGTGGTTGTTAAACATGTAACCCTTAATTAACACGTTGATTTTCATTGGCTGTCACCTGTGCTCTTGCTGAGAATAAGGCAGCGTTAATGGGGCTCCGTCACGGTAATCAAAGCCCCAATAGGTTTATGAAAAAAATCAAATTCCAGAGCCGCAGATTTTTGTTCTGATAAACCTACGTTAGCCTCTGTTTTGTGAAATGTTTGAGGGAACCTTGTTAATTTGAATGTTTTAATCCATTTCAGTCATCAGTTTTGGAAGCATGCAGATTGATCTCACTCTCAGTAATGGGTCTTTTCCCCTGTTTGCTTTGGAATGTGTGTCCTACGCTTATTTTTTAAGTCAGCAGAGAGGTAGCTGGTCAGTCTGTGATTATGTAGATGTTCTCTAAGTCCTGCTCTCCACCTCTCCCTCTCCTGATGGGGGAGGAAGTGGTGTCTAGGCCACAGAACTGACTGTATTTGGATGTTTAAACGATGGCCCGCAGTACAAGAGGTGCCTGTGGCTAGCTTTGGCTGAGCTGAACTCAGACTCTGGCTGTTTGGGTTGAGGGGCTGCAGGAGAACACACCACTTACACTTTTCCAATATGCAGCAGTGACTTGTTACTAAGTAACTGCAAAGCAGAGTCTTGGCCAGGTAGAGGAATAAAGCCACTGCTGCACATTGCATGCATGCACTAATACAGACAAGGGCACACACACACACACACACACACACACACACACACACACACACGCATACACACACACATCCTGCAGCTGCAATGTGTCAGGCCTGCTACACATCCCGTCCACGTCCATGTGTGAAACTCACAGCTTGCAGTTGGTCCGTGTTTTCAGTAAAGAAGTGAGAGCAATGAATTGTTTCCTGCCTGCTCCAGTGAACTCATTCTGTATGGGTATTAACCAGAGGGTCTGAACTGTTACCCTTTCAATAACAGAAAGAAATGCACAGCTGGACCTGACTCAAAATACACATCTTGGCTCCTGGCCAATCTCCACACCGAAGTTGAGTTATTAAGTGCAACAGAACACCTCAGTAGTGACTGTGCATAGTGCTTTGACAGGCACACACTCACATTTACAGGACTTGCTGTGACCAAGTAATAACAAATCGATTATTATTAACAGACCAGATGGAGAAAGTATGCTAATCATTTATTCAAGTAAATGTAGGAATACCCACAATAATACTCTGAGTAGTACTGTAGAAGTATAGGCTCTGTTCAATTCTACTTAAGTGAAAGTATTGCAGTGTTTGCTGGATTAGAAGTAGTACGACTTTGATGCTCCAACCTTGAACGCTAAAGGGGAAATAATGGTGTGGATTGGTTTGAATGTTGGCAGACTCAAACTTTAAAAGAGTATGATTTTTATGACTTGATCATTTTTTGAATTCAGACGCTTTTTCTTAAACATTACTAGTAACTGCAGCTGCTAGAATAACATATTAAGGTAAAAAGCAGAATATTTGAGTTGGTCTAGTGGTGCATAAGGTTCGCTTTCCTAAAATCCAATTAGTGAAATAAAGTACAACTACCTCAAAACTGTACTCATGTATAATACTAGAGTAAAAATGCTTAGTTACTTTGCACTGCTGTGAAAACTAAGTGTTTTTCCATCAGTGAATGATTAGGTGTCATTGTTGTACTGAAACATTGCTATAGGAAAACAAGAATCAAACTATTTCTAGTTTTGTACAAACAATTTCATGCAACCCCTAATAAAAATGCAGGAATTCACATCACATCATCATGTGGAATGATCATCCCTCCTAAATTAGCTGCTTACCTCAACAAGGGCAGAGCAGAGTCTAGTTGGAGGAATTACGTTATGTCAGAATCACATCCAGCAGCAGAGTAAGTTATTCAACATTAAAAGAATACAGCAAGTTTTTGGGAGATTGAGTCATTGTCAAGTAATGAGAACATGGACACCAAAAGCATCCATGTGTGGTAGTGTTTGCTGCAGTGCTCTTTATAATACACTATGTTAATTATGTTAATTTATAGTTGGCGACTAGCATTATCCAAATTATGAAGACAGACCTTTTAATAATAAATAGCTTAGATTATGTTAGATTAGTAAGTGTTTTTATTATATGCTTGTACATTCATAATTTAAAAAAAATGAAGTATTCTTAACTCAGTATAGCTAATGTAGCCAGGTTTATTTTTGGAACTATGTCAGCTGAGCAACCATGTATTCATCTGCTGTGCACAACGCCCACCACTTCCCCACCACTTCCTATGTAAATGGTCACGCTCCAAACCTCGTTGGAATACCTTTCCACAATAGTAGTCCCTGGTAGTTTAAAACTACTCCTTAGCCACATATTTACGATCACTTACTATGTAGCTTTAGAGCTGCTACATGTTTTTATTTTCTCATTTTTAAGATAATGGTAGCCGCCTGTGATCACTCAACATAGTGTTTGTTAATGCGTTAGCATGGAGCCAATGATCTACCTGGGACACATGGATGATTTTGGTGTCATTGCTTAACAGGTAAGTTGACCATGGGGCCAATTTCCCAAAAACCCAGTGTATTCCTTTAAAAGTGCAGGTTTTTAAAAAGACACTAAAGCCAGGTTTAGGGCTCTCTTTCAAAACAATGAAGTAATATCACTGGCTTGATATATGACCTGATTTCCAACAAACTAAAAAAAAGGCTGTTTGCTCTGGTTTCTTACTCACCAGTACTGTAGACAATGGACTGTTTGTTGCACGTTCCCCCAACCTGTCTTTCAACATAAAACAATCAATTCTGACACTGGCTCAAGACAGCAAGTCTTTGATACCAAAGTTTTATTCACAGTTGTCTTTCTTACCCCCTTTACACCTTGCATTAAAATGCGTTTTGGGTGATCGGATTGCAATCGGATAGTGCTTGACCACATGAAAGTACAGGTGTAAATGCACCCAAGACACATTGAGGACGGATTGTGATCCGATCGGCCAAACCACCTCCGGAGGTGGTCAGGGATGCATTGTGACCACATTGAACACAAGTGTAAATGCAATTGCGTTTTCAATCCACATACAACAACTACGTGGGCGGAAATACGTAATCGCGCGCGACTTTCGTCTTCGGCATTCCAGTTGTTGAAGACGGCTTCTTCCCCCGCTTCCAAAAGCAAGCATAAGTCCATACAATAGCGCGGCTTCACGGATGGGTATCATCTTTTTTTTTTTTTTGGACCCGCGCAAACGAGAGGAGGATGTGACATTCGATTGTTTGAGCTGGACAGAGCAATCGGATCTCAATTGGATCTCAATGTGGACACTGGAGACACATATTAATACCAGGTGTAAATGTAATCAGGTTAAATCATATCTAGATACAATCTGGATACGAGACGCATTTTAATGCAAGGTGTAAAGGGGGCCTGTGAGATGATTTCATCAACTACAATGGTCCTCATCAAGTAACAGGAGCCTCATTCCTCCCTAACATCCATGTGGGCCAGTAAAGGAGAGACAGACTAGGAGACTAGGAGGCAGCAGCCTGGTATAGGGCTAATAAAGTGACCGTTCTGGGCTGGCAGGCCGTAATAAGGCCTGTCATTACTAGGTCGGGGTTGTGTGTGTGGGACGGTAATGCTGTTTTCAGATGATAGCAGAATTTCTTTTGGCAGATTTGCACAAAATTGGATTTGCAGTTTTATAGTAAGTAAGTATTCCCTATTATAGAAAAGGAGAGGCAACGCAGCAGGAGAGTTACGGTCAGAGTGAGCTGTACTGCAGACTAGACTTCCTGCTCATATTTCATCCAAGCTTTAAACCCCATGGGTGTTTGGGGCAAAACACCTTTTTTCGCGGATTGGGTTTTGACCTGAAGGTGTTGGTGTTTTGCCATTTATGCTCTACCAAAACAATGACCTCATTTGAAGTGTTCATTTCTGCTACCCTTGCCCTAGTCTGATGGTTAGGGTATCAAGTTTTTAATATTTTTCCATATGCTCCCTCTGTCACATGCCAAAGTGGCCCTTTAGACTCTACTAACAAGCCACCACCACATCTTTGTTGATGGAGAGCATTATGGGAAACTTTTCTCCTAGCTGTTGTGTTTCCCATGTCGCTGGCATCTATGGCACAAAAAATAAGCACTTCAGTTTTCTAAAAAACAAACATCAGTATTTGGTAACGGTGGAGATAAACAAAGGTCTGATCTCCTTGTGCCTGTCTGGGCTTACAATTGGGTGATACGGTTGAAAATAAACAAAAAGGGGCCGGTGATATCTCAAATAGGCCATCTTCCTCTAATCAGTTTACCAAAGGCAAACATCAAACACAGGCTCTTGGCTCTAAATCAGGGTCAGGCAGAGCAGATGATTGTTTTATCAGCTGGAATTCGTAGATATCTTTTGACTGTGTGAGCGACTAGCTGTAGAGCTCAACAGGCACAAACAGTTGGCGAGAGCACAGTGTCAGATATGAGTCAAGCTCGCACATAAAAGGCCGACTATATACGCACACAAAGCCAACACCCTTTTCTTTTTTCTTGTACCTACTTTGGCCATTTCTATGTCCTTATGCTGTTGTTTTTTTGTGCGTCAAGATTATGTGAAAGCCTATTTACTGCGTATTAAGGATGTATGGCATGATACAGAATGGAAGAACGTTCTCTTAGGGGCTCTCATGATGTGAATACATGTGATAAAGGCAGAGAGATGTAAGGAGGACTCCATCCACTTACTCTTATCACCATGAGATCTGGGTCTCCCCCCTGCCTCATGCCGTGTTATTTTCTGGAGCATCTCCTGCCATTCCACCCTCTCACTGCAAGATCGCTATCCAGAGGCCCTGTCTCTCTCACTGCGAGATTGCTATCCAGAGGCCCTGTCTCTCTCTGACGTCTGCTCAGGCTGTTGTCTGGGTGCAGACTGATTACCATCGCAGCTCAGGGGAAAAAGGCTCCAGGTAGTGTCCCCATCGCACCCGGATCAGTGGGTGGCACTGATAAGAGCAGTCAACAGGTTTTGCTCTGCCCCAACTACCGACTCGCTTTCCCTCCCTGCACAGAACCCTCCCTCAAGTGCAATGATCCAGAAAGAACCAAGATCCAGGCAGACAAGGCACACACACACACACACACACACACACACACACACACTCATCAGATAAACCAGTATGATTGGTCCCAGGCAGTGGGTTCCTCCTCTTGCAGCCTTGACTTTTCAGTTCTCAGCCAGTCCTATTCGTTGTAAACCTGTGCCATAAATCACTAAAGTGTTTCAGGGCTCAGCATGTGGCGGCTTGTTTATCCAGGCCAGTTTAGTATGTCAAGTAAAAGTTTTTCATGTCATATACTTGCAGGATATCAATCTATATCAGCCCGTATTGATTTCTTTATAAAACAGGCAAACGATGCGAGCCAGACCTTATCGCTATGCTGATATCTTTCTGCTACTTGTACTGGAATACAGTGTGCTGTCTTTCTCAAGCTGATTATTATTTCCTGGGAGGGAGAGTGTATTCCTAGATTAGTCTTACTTTTTGGCTAATTAAAGGATGTTTTGAGTTTTCTCTGAGTCACCAAGGACAGTTAGGCGCTTAATTAGCTCTGTCAATAAAGGAAACTCCCTTTTCCTGCAGGGATACTGAGCCCCATAGTGCAAGCTCTGACTGCAATGTGACTGCTGGTTACATTGCTGGGCACAATATTGACCAGGGCTTATGCAGTTATGAAAGTATTACATTACAGCGCTGATGTGCTATGTTTATGAAGCACACTCGAAACTATGTGTAATTTACGCTGGCCTGAAAGGTCATGAAATTGCAATCACATGCTCAATACAGGCCAAATGCTTGGAATCACCCATTGCAATTACAGGCTGCCAGGCATACATATAAATCTCAGCATGTTGTATTGTTATACTATTAACAGGATTGTTTATGATTTTTCAACTGAGATTTACATCCAGTTGGCATTGTGTTTGTTTTTGTATCTGATTCGGAGCTTTAAGTTGTAGGTATACTTTTTTTTTTTTTTTTCAACAAGCACATTTCCATTGTTTACACATGCTTCGGCCAGTAATGGTATGTTCTGTGACTGGCCTCGCTTAGCCTGCTACAGCTGTCGTCCCCTGTGTGGAGTTTTATTTCAGTAACGTGATAGGTCTAGACAAGCCTCCATAACTCCTCCATCCCTGGCCACTGGCAAATGTGGCCTGTAACTGTAATGGACACTGGACCCCCAAATCCCTGTACCAGCCTCCCGATAATCAATCAGGAGGCAGGGCCCTCTCCCTCCACAGGGTCTTCTGAAGGTAGCTGCACCAGGGACAGCTCAGCGCCACCTGATCCTTTGCGAGCACAATGCGAGGTACTTTGATGCCCGGTGTTTCTGGACCCCCTCTCTCCACACCCTGGCTGTGTGACATGGCCTGTTGCTGTAGGCACCGCTACGCTGCTCTGTTACCACCGCAGTGCCCCAAAACCTCAAGCCAAGTCTGTGGGCAGAGACGCACACCAGCTGCTGGCGACAACTCTGCTCCGGCCAGAAATGATATAGATTGATATGTCATTATTTACTCCCTGAACCATTAATAACAATGGATTATTAACGTCTGTTTTCCCCTTTTTTTTTTTCCCTCTCAGCGCCTCTTTGCCTTTCCTCTCCTCACAACTCTGTTTATGCCCCTGTGTTTTCAGGTGACTCATGTCTTCTGGAAATGTTTCTGTCTGGGTCTAAAATTCCTCATCTTTTACAACACTCTCTCTCTCTCACTTTCTCTCTCATTCTCCTATTGCCTCCCTCTACCATCGCGCAAAGCCAGGGCCTCAAAGCCAGGCCAGGTATGATTATATCTTGGTTGTTGTTATTCTCAGAGGAGCGATGCACAGGCTTTTTCCAGAGTCTGGACTGAGAGGGAGGCAAATGTGCAAAAAAGAGTGGTGAGTGAGAGAGACAGAGAGAGAGAGAGAGATTTTTGTTTGCCTGTTTGTTTGGCACCAGCCAGTTTGCCTCATAGATAAGTGTTCAGTAATTTCTTCCATTTGCATCTCTCAGAGGGCCTTTTTTTAATGATTTTTGCAGCACTTTTATGGGCTACATCACTAAACACTCTCATTTGTGTTCCTCTTCTCCAGGGCTTAAGATCTGTGGAAGACTCTGTTTATTAGGCTTTGACGCTTTATGTTCACTCTCTGTATATACTGTCTGTGTCTCTTTCTCATTCCCCGGCTCCATATGACATAGACAAATCTTTGAATGCTGAGTATCTGTCACATACAGTGGATAAACATGTCACTTTCCCGGGTAGAATACATCTCTGCCGAGCTAGACTGGAGTTTAGCCTGGAGTTGACTCTGTGAAGCAAGTGTGTATATATGTGAGAGAGAGAAAGAGAGAGAGAGAGAGAGAGAGAGAGATACTGTTCATATCTTGTCCTACTGACAGTGTATGAAAACACCAAAAGTGTAAGTGAAAAAATATAGGAAATATGGGGTTGATGAAAGGAGATTTTATTTTTTTTCACTTTCAGTATTTAGTCTGGTCCAGCACCCATAACAGACTAGCTGTTATTTAAATGGTTTACTTTGTCCTTACACAAAGCAGTCTGAAAGAATATACTATAGTTTATAAATACGGTTAATAGTGACTGTTTAGAAATCAAGAGCGAATCCGTTAAAGCAATGCACCAGAAAAATTATAATGGCTTCTTTTTATGATAAGGATCTCGGTGTTGATAATGTGCAGGACCACAACCAAATAAGTTATTGGAATAAATTTTCTCTGTAACTTTTCATGACTCTAACTCATCTAAACTCTACTGTTATGGAACTGTAAATCATAGCATTGCAATTTACAACCATAAATGTGTTTCTCATTTATCTCAATTGCCATATTTTTGAATATAGATAGCTTTTTCTATAATCAAATCAAACGTAAGCGGGGTACCTGTGTTTATTGTGAAGAGTGAAGGCCAATATTTTTACAAGCCATGTCTGATTAAGTTAGGGCCTGTAAAATCGTATAATGTGGCTCAGACATAAATCCTTGTGGGTTGAATTAGTGATTTACAAGCTTTTACCATTCACACACAGGAAAGGGCTAATATGATTAGCCTGGGAATACACACACAGAGAACAGAAGGAAGTTTAAAGAAGAGTGTCAGACAGACCACCGTATGCTCTAGAGTATCAGTTTTCATCAAAGCTTGTAATGTTAGAATATGACAGAATAATAGAGAAGCACCTAAAACTTGACAGTGATTAGGTTTATGTTTGTTTGTCAAGATGATGATGGAGGGCTGAATCCCTGCTTAGCTGGAGGTGACTTTGGATTCAATGCATGCCCAGGCTGTAAATCACCTGACTAGATTTGGTCCACTGGGTGCAGACAGGGCTAACACTGACAAGAATACAACAGCTAAGGTCCCAAAAGAGGGAGCTTGTTCTCCCCATTTCACTAACAGACTGTGAAAATCTATTTTAATGGCAGCCTGAGAACCAAAGGCATAGTTGCATGCTGTGGAGATGGTAACAGAGACCCGCCACTTACTTTTTTCTTGGCTAACAAAGACCCCAGTGTGTGAAAGTTCAGATCCCGCTGAGACGACATATCAGAGCTAAGCAAGTGCCTTGTAGGGAGAAACACAGCATGCCGTCTTTGTGAGTTTATCAGCAAAGTGGGTGCATAAACAACCAAAAAGCCTGATAAAGAACAACATTCTGCAACATTAGAGCTCGGTAATTGCACCAGGATAGTAACTGTGTATCCCCCAATGTTTTGATAATATTGAGTGAGCATGGGCAAATTAAAGCTTTGATATTTGCACAATGTAGCAGTGTGAAATTTTATGATCTGATGCACTGTGGTTGACCTTGTGGTGCCCTGATTTCTTCCTCACTATGCTGAAACTGCTTTACCCGTATGCTGTCCTTGCACCAAGTGTACATGGCTCCAACTGTCTGTCTGTTTCTGTATGGTCGCCTTACTAGGTGGAGCTGCATCTGAAGCCCATCCAGTCTCTGCTGCTCCACCAGAAGCCCCTGGTCTTCGTGCTCAACTCCCCTCAACCGCTGATCTGGAAGATCAAGACAGAGAAGCTTGCCCAGGGCATCAAACATACCTTTCATGTGAGTCCAGCATCACTAAGACCCTTCAAATCCAACTTCCTAACACGGTGTATTCATTTCCTCACAGACTAAACTGTATTTCCATTTCAGTTGCCTCCTTCTCTGAGTAAACTATATAAGGGGCTGTTAATTTACAGAGCCCTTCCATGCTCCAAAGGAGGTTTCCCATGATATGGTTTGATCTGGACAACATGCACACACACAGTCTGCACCACAGTCACCCTTGTGCATTGTGGCGAGACGTTAATCTCTGTATACTCGTGCTTAATGCTTAATCGGTGCTTAGTGGTTTAGCCATGGCTGTAGACTCTTCTTAATACTGTGCAGATGTATGCTTTCCATTTCCTTTTGTAGCACACTGTAATTGTTGTTGACAAATACCCCACACTAACGACTACTACACTTACACTAGCTTTTAGATATTGTTGCGATACAACTATGACTAATAGGGGAATTCTTGGATTTAAGCCAAATGATTAGATATGTAATTGCATGAGTTCCATTATTTTCTATTTACTTATATGTGTATTCTCCCAAACTCAAACCAGTATCAGTCCCACACTACGATGATAATGTTTTTATCTAAAAAGATAAAGTGAGATAATCCTTTCTAGGCTTTGTTGACACTGCACTCTCTGACAAAATGATTGTTCTCCAGTGTTGCTGTTAAACAGTGCAGGGCCATATCCCCTCTGCCTCCCTCCCTCGCTCCCTCCCTCCTCTAAACAATCCTGTTGATGGCTGGGCAGCTGTTCAAATCAGCCAGGGCGTATCCTCACATCACGAAAACCCCAACAAAGGCCAATGTGAGATAGCCTGACAAGCTAAGCCTCCCCTGTACAGCGAGTTCTAGTGAGAAGGGATTTGATCTATCCTTTCCTTTTGATATTTGCTCCAAGCCAGAAGAGTATCCCTAATTGGTTTGTAAATAATTTGAATCCTAACAGTGGCAGTTGGTGTCCAATCTGCTCTGCGGGGGAAGTCATCCAGAGCAGTAATATCAGCAAACGGACAAGATGTTGCTTGATTCAGAAAGGTGGCCTTATTACCGACTCAGAGTTGTCAGCTAACAATAGTGCACAGACTTTGGTTACAGGGTACATATCTGTCTGTATTGGATTCAGTAATAAAAAAGGACCAGGGTACTGGTTTCTGAGTGTAGTGGGAGCCAGGCCCCCTGGAGAGCCAGCCGTATTTAGTAAGGGGACCAGAGGGCCTTGCTGGGAAACTTAATGAAAAACTTAAAAATGGACTGCTTCAGTTCTGGTCTAAGCCTGTGTATCACATGAGAAAATCATAGTAAAATGAGACCAAGAAGCCTCAGCCCCAGCTTAACTAAACCATGCTGCTATGAAAACTTTCACTTTTTCCTTATATGCTCTGAAGGCTTTTCTGTATCTTTGGGTTCTCAGAAGCAATCATTTCCAATTGTATGTCAACACCACAGCATTCTGCAAGAATGCAGAATCAGGTAATCAAATCATTTCCATATGTGGTCTAGTGTTTTCTTGCTTATTCCTCACACGCAAAACATCCTGCCATGAAAGCCAATGTGACATGGAGATGAACATACATGGGGCCTAAATCCATGCACTGTGCACAGGCTCATGTCAGGGCCCAGGAATGTAAACATGTGCACTGGTAAACAGGCGCACACACACACACACACACAGTCATTCACACTTATACGCAGGTAGTGTAAGTTATGTAAAGAGCTAAGCGTCCCACTTCAGTATTCTCTGTGGCCCAACCCTTTTGACATTTGTAATAGTTGGGGTATATAAATATCCCTCTTCTAGACCTCTAGAAATGTCATCTTTCTGAGGCTCGGCTGAAATGTGACCTTCTTAATCAAGGAGAGGAGACCTATTACTCAACAAGTAAACAGTAAACACATTGTCCCTCACAAATGAGGAGGTGCAATTCATTGGCATCCAACATACTGTACGTGACATAAAGACAATTAAATGTTGTGGCGCCCCTCTTAGGCCAATCAGTGCAATTTTGTAAATGCCAAAACGGAGCAGCGAGGTGCATCATTTCCGTATGTTTCATGAAAATCCGATCAGCAGGGTCTGAGATATTGTGTGTGACGTACAGACAATTAAACAAACATTGTAGCGCCCCCTTTAGGCTAATTAGTGTAATTTTGAAAATGTCGAAACAGAGCAATAAGAAGCATCATTCCCAGAAGTTTCGTCAAAATATCATCAGTGGCGTCTGAGATATTGTGCGTGACAGAAGGATGAACTGATGAACGAACGGACAGACCAGGGCCGATCCACAGAGCCTCCCCCACTTTCATTGTGGAGACAATGATCCCCTTTGCATTGAGAGTGATTACTGCATACTGAAAAAGGTTGCAAAAGGATAGAGGACAGTGAATTGTTAAAAAAAAATAAAAATAAGTCAGAAGCTTTTGCCATAAAAGGGTCCCTGAAAAATGGAAGAATTCACAGTTCTGTTCTGAATTATGTGAGGTAAACTGGAAAGCACCAAGAAAATGTTTATATTTTTCCCCTAGTTTTCCTTGTGCACGAGTTCTAGGTAGAATCATGTGGAGCAAATTGAATGTGTACCCATAAGGGTTCAAGTTCCAGGGCAAGCCAAACAACCCTTAAAGAAATAAGTGGTCATGTATGCATTCTCTCACCATGTTGCTTTGTGCAGTGAGAAACCGTTACAGCCAAGGCTCGAGAGACCACAGCTCAGTTTGCCCCTATCTCAAAGGCATAGGAATACACAACATGAAGACATGAGGCCTGAGTACCAAGCATTCATTTTAATTGTGTTATTTCCTGTCCTAAGTGGAAATGTTCTCATGTCAAGAGAAAGAAACGGATGCATTTCATGCAGATGAATGTGCATCTGTCCTGCTTGTATTTTTTTAAGCTGTGATAATGTGGAGCTAACGCAGTGGGTGTCTCTGAGGAGACCAGCAGGTCAGCATCATAGTAAATGTCTCCCCTTGTCAATGATGGCAGACAGAAAACAGCTGACAACAGCCATTAAGGCCCATAGCACAGGCAGAGCTGTTGCTGTGTATCTAATGATGTTAGACATGGGACACGATGTGGGTCACTGTGCCTCCTTTCCCAGAGCAAATGGGAGGGCCTTCACTTGTGACAGATGTACTTTTTTCATAATCTCATAGCCTTTTCAGATGTATATTTAAAAAAGAGCCTGTTCTGAATTTCTTTTTAGATGTTAGATGCATCTCTATATTAGATGAATGTGTATCACCAGATGATGATGGACAGCCATTCATCTGACTGGAGCAAAAACAAATTCACTTTTTGTACTCAAACAAAGCTGAACCAGAAGCTTTGTGGGAGTGAGTCCTGAGTGTTTTGTGTTTGCGTGACAGTCCTGAGCCTTGTGGCACTGCACACTGCTGGTACATCTTATCCCCCAGCCTGGCTGCACATGGCCCATAACCAAGGCCAGTCCCAGGCACTGCTGCTCTTCTCAGGTTCTCTTCACTGCCACACCTCCTTAACATGCCACCACAGAACTCAACAACCCGCTGAAAGAAAAGATAACCGGCTTCCCTCTTCACTGCTAAGATTCCCTCTGTATCTTCTCACCCATTTTGGATGGCAATCATATGACCAACAGTCTTAGGACCTTCAACCTTACCTTCAACCTTCATGGAGTCACGTTTGCTGGTCACAAATACTGACCATGATTACTGCTGAAATGGCGGTGTATCAGTGACATTGCCGAGTCCCACAGCTTTTGGTCCCATCCGTCTCAGATAGAGGTGAAAAGATGCTGTGGTGAGATTGCAGAGCAACAGAGTCAAGGGGAATGGTTTGTGGGTCTTAACACTTCAGAACAGAACCCCGCTGCCAGACCTCCCTCACTCCGGCTTTCCACAGGAGAGGCTATTTCCTGGGGCTAATTGGACCCTGAATCAGGCCTGCCAGTCCGTGTTTCCTGGTCCCAATGCTCTGGGCTCCATGGACACAGATGGGCTGTCTGGAAAAGCTTCAGAGATGTTGAACACACTGTTGCTGTTGGCCACTGGGCCCTCCTGGCTTTTAAAATGCCAGAATCCAGACTTTTGTTGTAAAACATGTTCTCTGCAGTACTCTCTGTCAATCAACAGCAGGCATGAAACGGCAGGAGTCTAAAATGACATGAAATATGAGCATGGAAATTCAAGCCAATTTTTATTTTACCAAGGGATAGTTAAGATTCAGAATGAGGCACATGTCGCTGGAGTACACTGTGTAGGCTTTGTGTTTTTTGGGTTGGGGTGCATCTTGTTTGAAAAGATTAATCTGGAACACATCTCTTATGACTCTTGACGGAGCAGCATTATATAGTTTAGCTGTTGGCATGTGTTGCCCTTACTTTGTTTACCAAGTCGTGCCTTTTCTCTCCTGCATTTATTTTATTAAAGACTTGTAGTATGAGCCTCCCTTTCACACACATGCGCACTGCTCTCCCCTCGCTGTGATTGCTAATTGAAACCATGGGTAGCCACTATTGGTTTTTATTTGGAGACAGGAATGGCAGAGGAACGCTCCAGAGCGGCGCTGAGACAGATGGTATTGTTTTCTACACAACAGAGCGTGCCAGTTCACAGGAACACACGCATGTCTGCAGCCAGCAGCTTCATTAGCTCTCCATATCTCATCAAGAGAGAGAAGATCAAATCAGCCACGAAAGCATTTATCACATTCATATCACCAGAGACTTATTGCATGCTCATATTATCTATCAGCCCTCTGCGCTCTCCATCACCCTCCTCTGTTTGCAACACCTCCTTATTTCCAAACAGCCTTGCGATTTCCCAGGCTCAGGGTGTTGCTTAGTGAGAAGGCAGTGGAGGATTGCAGCTCTATGATAATTGATCTAAAACATTTGGCATGCTGTCTACGGGGTACTGCACATATGGCTGTAATATGTAGATGTTCATAGGCAGAAAGGGTAGGAAATATATTTTTAAATGTCTTGGACCATGCAGGGTGCTCAGTACTGGCAGATGTTCCTGTGCTTTTATCACCTCAGGGAGTGAGGGAGTTATCTTAGAATATGAGAGACAGATTAGAACAGAACTATAAACAGATACCATACTGAACTAATGCTGATCATTTTATATTAGTGAAGTCAAGGGTTACCAGGGCTGACGAGTTGTTACAGTAACATGCCTGCCTGCAAATACCATAAGGAACATGAGTGCATGAGTGTCAATCCCCATGGTATGCTGTTGCTAACTTCTCCTCTACATTCTTTGTTTTCTCTCTACCGCCAACTGAACAAATTCCTCTAAAGTCGGGGTAACATCTAATTCTCATGTATTTCAAGTTCAGAGCATGTTACAAGTTCCAAACAGCTAACACAGTCTACCTTTGGTAGACTTGGACTCCTTTGGCAGACTAAATCAATAGATAGTTAAACAAGAGATGAGCTCTATTTTCATATAGTGAGGTTATGCTTTACTTGGCAAAGGGAAGTTTCTCGCAGCTCTGTAGAATCAGGCCCAGATTAGACACAAGGCCTTAGCTGCAAGCTTTGGTTGGTCATGAAGCCAAAATGAAACCAGCCCAGGAATAATTTCTGTCTGGAGTTGCTTGATACTAGAACAGAGATAAACAACACTGATTTATTGGATTGAATATAAGACCCTTAGATTGGCCAAATCAGTATCTGACTTCTGTTTATGAGAAAAGATTGAGCCTGAAGGCGGGAAGAACTTGAAACGGTTATCTGGACT
This sequence comes from Centroberyx affinis, assembly GCF_046629955.1. Classification (NCBI taxonomy): domain Eukaryota; kingdom Metazoa; phylum Chordata; class Actinopteri; order Beryciformes; family Berycidae; genus Centroberyx; species Centroberyx affinis. Next base: position 157,811 of record NW_027280968.1, read on the forward strand.
GTTAAACCTGGAAATAAAGAATTTAGTATTGGATTATTGCTTTGCGCTAATTTAATTTCAAATGATTCTCAGATTTTTACTGATGCAACTGATACTTTTGAACCTTTGATGGGGATTTTCTGCATTATGGGAGTAGATGAGTAACCAAAAGTAACACTCTTAATAGTCTTTATTGATAGCTTATGTTTGCTTGTAAAATGGGAAACTGATGGATATTTATTTTAATGGGTATTTATTATTGAAAGTCGAAGCCCATGACAGTAAACGTTCTTTGTTTTTCAGCATTTCAAGTCTTTTTCATCTGTCAACTAGGCATGCAAAGGGAGGGAGAGAGGGAGGGAGAGAGAGAGAGAGAGAGTTTGTTAAAGGCCAGAGTGAGTCCCTGACTTCCCCATTTCAAATTCCTGAGGTTTCCAGCGCTCTGGAAGGCCTGGAGCTAATTTGGCTTTCAGGCTTTCCCCTCTAATTCTTTGCGACTAATTACAGTCGTATTCCCGCAATTAAATTGATAAACTCTGCTGAGCTTGGCAAGGTTTGCGAAGAAACCCCAGCCCCTTCCTCACTTGCTCAGGGCACCGCCACTCCTTTTTTTTTTTTGCTACGGTGAAGCGCAGCGCACCATCTTTCTCTCTGCTTTACTCTAACTTCTTGCCGTAGTAAACACCGCTAAAAATAAAATCTACGTCGACCTGAATTCTTCGACAGAGTCTGTCTCCTAGGCCTCAGTATTTATTGCCTCTGGTGACAATGCCAGGAACATTGAGTGGAGCGTCCAGAGGTCAGACAGATGTTGCGCATGAAGTAGACAGGGATTTGAAAAGTTATGTCTGAAAAATCTAAACACCCCAAAGGGACACTGGCGTATTATCGCTAAAGCATGATTGCAATTTAGGCACAACTCGATAACGTCATCACAGAGAAGCCCTGAAGGGTGTTACGTGTTCCTCTTGGATTCATCAGAATGAGCTCGTTGATTTAATGTTTTAATTGGGCCTGCCAGCACTGTCTCAGCTAAACCCTCATGCATACAGATAGGATACCTTGGGAGGAAGAAAAACAAGCATGGAAATATAATGAGGTAGGCTGTCTAGACCGTGTGCTTGGACTCATTCGGCTGTACGGTAGGATTTTCAGCACATGTGAATGTTTATCTCTCTGAAATGAAGCATATGGGCCGAGCTCCATTAAGTGCCAAAGGGGTGGTCCCTCCTACCTACGCCTAGCCCAGTCTCCCTGTCAAAAAACAAATCAGCACTTCATTGCCCTCCACACTTTTTATACCTCTTCCTCTGCCTTTTTTATTTTTGTTCTTTTTTTTTTTTTTTTGTCGCTGTTTACATTTCACAGCTGGATTTTGTATTTTGACGCCCTTAGTACAGCAAGGCAATCTCCAGTAGTATCACTCTAGTATTCAATAATCCTAAAACTAAATTAAATAGCATGAAATTTAATAGGTCAAAGTTATTGTCCAATGGCAAATGCAAGAGTCTGGATATGCTCAAAACCGACTGCATGGATACTAGTGGTTTGGCCTCTGAGTACTAGCATGTGCCTTGAATATTTGTGTGTGTGTTTTACTTTTTATTTGTGTGTGCGTCTACCTATCTCTCTGTCAATTTGCCCTTCTGTCTGTGTGAAGTTTTTGTGTCTTCTCTGTTATACCAGAGACCCGAATCTGCAGCCATTTTGAAAAAAAAGATCTGCACATTTGCGATGACGCACTATAACACAGCACACTGTATAAACACTAGAAACCAGACACCTTATTGTGTAAGAAGAACATGTGTGAAAATACGTAGAGCGTATTTGTAGAAGCCTTGAAATAACGGTTGGGATCTAGTGTGAAGGATGGGTTTCGGCAGTGTTTAGATAGTGAGTTTAATTTTGGAAAGGTTTAGGGTTAGTCCTTTTTTCAGTCTGCCTGCAGCTTCTCCTTTTAACCATCTCAAATTTCTTCTGTAAAAAATATGGATGAGTGTATCAATACAGAGTTGAGTTTTATGTGCATATCATTATCAACAAAGAAGTCATTGTAAGGAGATGTCTTGAAAAGTCATACTATAAGCCAGATAGAAAAAAAAATACTATAAATCATCTGTGTTTTTACTGTGAAGCCAACCGACTGCTGCTCCTTTTTCTCACATCTTTCACTCCTCTGACAGGGAGACTGAACATCATTAAAAGCTGAATGATCACATTGTGCAGAACAGAGATAACAACTTATCGCAGCCGTTCTGTTATCCTTTAACACTCCTGCGTTTCTCCTCCTCCAAGGTATCCGAGGGCTCAGAGGTTCACTTTCAGCCGGGAAACTTCTCCCTCACCTGCCAGATCCAGAAGGAGACCCTCCCCCATGGCAACGAGCACCTCCTCACCTGGGCCCAGAAGAAGTACAGAGGCGTCACCTCTTTCTCTGAGCTCAAGATGACTCAAGACATCTACATCAAAGTTGGAGAAGGTGCGTACTAGAGAGGATTCCCAAACATAGCTCTCGGCCCCAAGGCACGCCTCCCTGTTCCCGCTCAGTTCCCATAACTTTACTTGTAGCTTTTGCATTCAGTCTCTCACTAGAGGTTTACACATGCTGCTCCGATGAATATGTTTCTTGTCTTGAACAAGCATTTTCCTTTTCACTAAACACTATTTAGGGGGCTACCTGTGGTAATTCTCAGTGGTGGCCGCTTACAGCCTCAGGAGTTACTGGGCCCCAGAGGAATAAAGCAGTCCCAGTGCATGGGCGGTGTATTTTGAGCTTCCCTGGCTAAATTCGGACCTATGTAAGACATACTCTTTATGATCATTTTTAATTTATAAAGAAATACTTTATCTGCATGTCACTTTTTATGACCCTCCACCATGGTACATACGGGACATTATGTCATCATGGCGGTGACTCAAGAACAATACATGATAGAAACTTCACACTTACACCACAGATTCCCCCTATAGAGTAGATGATCTGATTAGATTTTGGTGCATCTTGATTCATAAATTTGCATATTAAGGAGGAAAACAGATTTTCTTGAAACTACTATAACTCCTTAATGCTTATTTACAAATTAAGGCATTAATTAGCTTAATTAATTCATTCATTAGCGTTACTGGTTCTGTTTAATATATCACAGAGATTATGGTGGGACATTAGGCAGCTCAAATGCCTCTTGTTGGTCAATGTGGCCGAGTTGACAATTACTACCAAATTTGTGAAAGTGCTTCGCTGATTGCTTGTTTGAGGCTGCTGTCAAGCTAGAGGCCATCCAGATTTTTTTTTTTTTTTGTGTGTGTGTGGGTGGGTATTTGTAAGAGAGAGAGAACAAGTGAGATGTTGGATAATGTAGAGACTCAAATATGAAGCTAGAATACTGATTTCAACAAAAACTGAAAAAAACAGCAACTTTGGAAAACTTATTTCACAAGACTGTGATAACGGGGAATTTACTATTGCACAAATCACCAGATAGTCACCCACATTATCTTACTACTGGATTCAAACCATCAGACACTTAAGTCATTGTCTACACTATATAATGGTCTTACTCCCTTAGATACCACTAAGATGATAGGGCATTACTCCCTAAATCGCAAGACCACATTTAAAGAAAAAAAAGAATTATATCTTGTGGAGGGCATAAATGGGTTTAGCAAATGTGAGTGGAAATAAACTGTCAAAGGTGAGCTGAAGCAGATAGAGCAAGCCTTTCCAAGCTCTCCTGTAAGCAGAGGTAAGAGCGGAGTCTGTTTGAAGTGAAGGAAGAAGCACATGGGTTTCTCTAGGGAGGCCATGATTGATCCTCACACATGTTTGAGCCGAGGACTTATAATGCGTCACTCCCCTCCCTGGTCCTCTATAAAGTGAACAGACAGCACGTCCAGCTCCACAATGCGTCAGCACTCAGACAGGACACCTTGTTCTTAATGAGCATCTTTCACCGCATGGAAATACTACAAAGTGGGTGTCAGGGGAGGAATAATGGCTCCACTGCTGCCGGTGATGTGTGCTTCGTGTTCTCAGTCGCTATGGAGAACAGAGCGGTTGCTTAGCCTCCAAGCATTTGGCAACGTGTCATTAGGGCCTGTGGTTTGGCAAAGGCCCAGGGTGCCATGTTTACCTCAAGCGAAGAGCTGCGGATTTCCAGTCCCTCTCCTCTTCGATAGTGTTTCATGAGGACGGACAGATTTCCACTTTGCTTCCTAACCAGGCCCGTACTCTCGGCTCCCTCCTTAGCTCTTTAAAGTGCCATGAGGGTTCCGGAGAGGAAGGTGCCAACGCTTTAGTTTACACTCTGCAATCTGCTCTGTCCAAGACTCTGTTTGCCAAATAAGGAAGCATCTGCCTTGTGTTTTCTCTGAGTGTGGAGAAAGGGGGCCTAACTTTTTTGAGTTCTGTAAAAGACAAGCAACTCCGTTTTCAGCTCACGAATATTTGAGTAAATACACTCGTCAGCCTTCAAACAGTTCTGACAGAGGGGGGGAAATACTGGAAGGATTGATTGAGTGTGTTTATGATTGGTATTGTCATATTATTGTTAAAGCAGTCCGACAAAATATTGGACTTTTCCCACGTAAAATGAATACAGATATTTTCCTGTTGATGTGAAGACCAGTCATGCCATCTTGAACACGCCCGATCTCGTCTGATCTCGTCTGGCCTTGAAGGCTGAGCAGGGCTGGGCCTGGTTAGTACTTGGATGGGAGACATTTGAAATACCATGTGCTGTAAGATGAAGGGTTGTGCTTTAACTGGAAGGACCGGGTCAAAGCAAACATCCGCCCTGCTGAAGTCTCCTAGAGCAGGACACTGAATTTCTACCAGCTCCAAAAAAGTTCTCCTTTGGGGGATCAATACAGCATCTCAAAAAAGCAGAATGCAAATTCTCTGTTATATTCTTCTACCAGAAACTCCAACCAGTAACATCAACATCTCTCCATTTTCAGATCCATTGTTTTCCGACACTTGCAAGATTGACAACAAGTTTCTATCCCTGAACTACCTGGGCGGCTACGTCGAGCCTCAGACATCGAAGGGTTGTGTCCTGTCTGGACCGGACAAAGACCAAGAGGTCCATATCATTGAGCTTCAAGCCCCAAACTCCAGCAGGTAAGCAGCCAAAGGAACCAAAGCAAAAGAATACATGTTATTACAGTTTATCTTTGAGGTCAAGATGCTCTCATTGGTCTCTGTGGAGCTTATTTTGGATAGACATCAAGGAGGGGTGGGGTTAGTATTGACCTAGTGGTGTTCTTTTGAGAACCGTATCTCAGACCTGAGTCTCTACCTCCAGGTTGCCAGATAATCTCATCACTCCCCCAGTGGAGTGATTACTCTGTATACGCAAAAGAGTCTGCAAATCTGGGAATGGGGCAGCCATGATGTATCTCACTATAGCGCTATGTGGTCTGTAGTGCACATGTCCTGCTCTTTTCTGGGAGTGCATCCAGGTTTTTAATCAGTTGGCCAGACACAGAAGGCATGTTAATACTGAGTAGATTTCGCCATCCAAAATTCTTCTCTCTGTCTTTCTCTCTCGCTCACTCTCTCTATCTCTCTCTTCCTCTCGCTCCATGCAGTGCTTTCCAGGTGGATGTCATAGTAGATCTACGGCCTCTCGAGGACGATGCCCCGCTGCATCGTGATGTCGTCTTGCTCCTCAAGTGTGCGAAGGCTGTCAACTGGGTCATCAAGGCCCGCAGTGTGATTGGCAAATTGGACGTAGTGGTAAGTGACAGAGATGAGCTTTCCAATCAGATGTACCTTTTTTTTTTTTACAGACTTCACTTCCGAGATTTTATACAGTCACATCACATATCACAATGGCTTACAAGTCATGTCACAGCACATGACTGTACAGGCAGAGCGGATAGACAGAAATGTCATCACGTTTCGCTACTGACCAAAGAATTTGTCACAATAGGAGGTGTGTTGAATTGGCGCCTGGTCCCTGCTGCAGCAGAGGGGTGGGGTAACAGGTTAGGAGGGTGGAGGGGGGAACTGTGAAATTTCATCGTGACAGCTCCAGGGATTTTCATCACATTAAAGAGCCAGGGGTGGAGGGATGTGGGGGGGTGGCAGACGTTTTCATAGGCTGAGCGTACTACAGTATTTTTGCTGTGCATACAGCCAAACCTGTTTGCCATCAATCACAATAATGTGAATTATGAGCAGTGCTTGCTTCAGGCACTTTTTCTAAGGTTTCATAAGACATAAGTACTTTGGACCTCATCACATACAATACACAAACATTGGCTAAATTCTGCAATATATCACACTCAGTGTACCTGCACCTAGAACTGTACTATTAGTTCATTATTTATTGACACTGAGCATGATACAGTAGTGTATACAGTTTTAATCTAAAAATCTGCTTTAATGTTATTCAAGTCTAAGAGGACCCTCAGAAAGATGAGACCTGCACTTTGGTGGAATTATTTAGTTAAAGAGCAGGTAGATGGGACATTGGCAACTGTCCAATGACCATATTTGTTCTGGGGCTGAAATTTTAAACTGTAGTGTAAAAAAAAGAATAAGTGCATTAAAACGGAAGGAAACCACTCACCAATATCTAACATTTACCAAACCATCTCACCCGTGCCATGAGTCTGGCGACATTTGGCATTTACTGTATGTCAAACCCTCATTGCCCATCCATCTGCTCTGCACCGCTCTGCTCTGCTCCCCATGCTGACCTCAGTGGAGGTGTGCTGGGGATTCTGGGTTTCCTTAGTATGTAATGCTGATACTCCTGCAGGGCGGCTGTCAGCCATGACACTGCACTTTTGCCAGGCACAGTCTGTTTGTACAGCTGCCTGGTCACCGCTCTACAGTAAGTCAATCATGTTGTTTGAGTGTAATGCCAGGTCAGAACCTATGGAACTTACAGAACAGCACAAATGGAGGATCGTCTGGTGGAGATTTATTCAACAGCTGTGAGCTAAGAGCTTGATGTACGATCATACTATATGATCACGTGAAGTTATGAAATAAATTGTTTTATACCTAGTTTACATTATAGCCTTCTACTACAGTATAGCATCTACTGCTGTTATCACATATGTGACACAGTTTGGGTTAGGAACTTCATTTTATTTTATTTTGTTCTGCATAAACTGTTTAGATTGTGGGATTGAATTTTACAATTCCATATCTATTACCAATGTGTGCATGCCTGTGTTAAACAATATCTATCTCTAAGCACGAGAATCAGTAGGAAAAACTGCATCACTGTTTGTGAGAATGTCAGCTATGTATGTGATATGATAGCCTCGTAAAATCAAAGCCTTGCTCCTGTCGGAAGGCAGATTGCCCACAGTGTTGCTCAAGAGACACACTGAACGTGTGGGAAATGGGTGTGAGAAAGAATGATTCACATAGGGAGGACATGTAGCAGGGAAGAACAGGGAATTAGTAAGGAAGGAGGAAAATCAGACACGTTTGGACTCTCACCATTGATCAAGCTATGACACGCCCTTTACCTCACACTCATGCATACAGTACACTTGACTCACACTTGACACAACCTTACTGAGTGCAGATGCTCACTTAAAATGTAATATCTATGATAGTGCCTGAACACACATCATGTATTTCTTTTTCAAGATTTTAAAACAGCTCACATTCATTTCTGGGCTCTAGTCATGCTAGCTTTTAGAGCTGACAGACAAGATGCAGCCAAAACAAATGAAACTTTAGCAGATGCTGGCAAATTCTTTTAACTTTGTTCTTTCTTTGTTCTTGTCTTTTTTATATGTAAATGCCAGTTAGGATAGATTTTTGATACCAAAGGACAGGGTTTTCCTTTACTATCTATAGAATAATCAATGTATCTTAGTCCTTAGTCGACTTTTCCAGTATGACTTATGTTCTCTTTCAGTCAATTACTCATGTAAACCTTTGGGATACGCCTTACTTGAATTAGAAGAAATGTTTTACAGCCATGGCAAAATGGTGACCTGCTGTCAAACACCTGTCATCTCCCACTGTGAGAGGAAAGAGACTTATCAGTCTCACCTTTCATATTGGACTTTTCATGTGTCATGTGGCACCTTGTATTTCCACCTCCACACCTTCTAATGTTTTAGCACTGTGGTTGTTTATGAACTGCTCAAGATTTGTGGTCGGATCAGCTGGTTGCTTCCCTTGGTTCACAAGTACAAGGCTTTGTGTTCTCCATATAGCTCTCATCTAACAAGAATCTGTGTTTATATTTGTAATCAATTTGTTTCTTTCTCATAGACCTCCGATACCGTAAGTGTTAGTTCAAACACGGAGAGACTGATGCAAGTGTCAAAAACCCCCAAGCAGCACCTGCCCTCTGGCTCGCAGGCCTTGATCAAGTGGGCAGAGGAGCACGGCTTTAGCCCGGTCACCTCCTACACCAGCACTCCTGTGGCCAATCACTTCATCCTCCGCCTTCGAGAGCCAGGTAAACTGAACATCTGGAAAACATCCGCTCCATACTCTGTCCAAACTAAAATATAATAATAATAATAAACTTTATTTATGTAGCTCCTTTCCTAACAAGGTTACAAGGTGCTTTACAATAAAATGAGAACAAAAAATTAAAATACAAACAGTAAAACATCGAATACAGGTAATAGATAAAGGAATAAAACAAAGGTAAGGGCAAGCAGTACAAGTATAATCAAAGGAAGGAAACATACATATACTGAACCAGAAAAGCCCTACACAACATGAAGATGTTAAAAGACATTTTGTGTCAAATTTGTTGCAAAAAGGTTAAAAGAAGATACAAAAACTGCACAAAAAAAAGAAAAAATTGCGTGTAGCGTGTTCAGTAAAATTTTGGAGAGAATACGATGTGTAAGAAATACACTAACAAGTTTTAGCAGCTGCCACAATGTCAATAAATAACCTTCGTTGATGACTAATATCACAGATTTCACTGTCCTAATAAAGAGAAGAGCGTGAAATTGTTAAATGGTTTTACAGTCTTGGGCCCTGTGCAATTTCCATGCCAGTAAAAGCACCAGCAGGCTCTAACCATGGCCTGTGTGACTTCCAGATGTGGTGGATCTTCTGGAGAGCAAGTTTCCTCCAGAGCTCTCCATCCTGCAGGACTCCAGCCTGCTGCCAGGTGCGGGAGCCGCCGCGCGACGCTCCAGCCTGCCCTTCCCCTTCCCCCCACCCATGGCCCAGGGCTTGCCCTACCTGCCGCTGCCCTCCTCCCTGGACGACCGGCCCTGGGAGGCCGGGGAGCCCGAGGAGCAGCAGGGGGTCCTGAGCGTTGGCCTCAGTGTGCAGTGCGAGGAGACAAGGATAGTAGTCAGCGTCGACAAGGAGAGCCTACAGGTGAGTGCCTTCATCTGGATCCCACTTGGAAACATGAACACTGTTTAGGTGTGTTCACCTGTTAAAAAGGCTATGTTCAGACAGGCAGCTCAAATATGATTTTTTTTCACATATCAGCTGTATTTTTTCTCGAGTCTGATCAGCAAAAAACACATGGAATACTGTATCTCTGACTAATTAGATTGGATTTCAGATGGGTTTTTTTCCATCACTGCCCACACAACACGTGTTTGCGTCACACACTGGGACAAGAAGACATATGGAATCAATGCTCAGAATTACCAACTGCGAAACTTCTGTGTTATTAGCTTGTTGCTGCGACCCAGTCAGCCTTAAAGAAAAATATGTTGGATTTGCATGCTGCCTGAACACAACCATACACAAACATAAACATTCGATAAGCATGACAAGGGGACTTTTTGAATTTCAGTTATGCGTTATGCTGAATTGGAAATGCCGGTGTCCCTCTTAAACGCTGGCTGACATTGAAGCGGGTGTGTTGGTTCCCAACATTTGGCGCTTGAACAGAGGGAGAACACAATCAGCCCACATCACAGTGTGGAAACTGCCATAGACTGTAATTAGGAGAAGTTGGGGTTGGAGCTAGACCACCTTGTGGGACTTGTTTATTCCTGGGAACTTGAAGTTGAGCAGAACCATGGTGGCTTTTTTTTTTTTTTTTTTTACAATTTTGAAAATTAGTTAATAAAGGAAAAGTTGTTTTGATCTGCATCCAATTTCACCATGGTTTGATCTTACTTTGTCCGCAGGCCAATGGGTTTCCTCATGCCAACCTCACTCTCCAAGACCCAGAATGCAAAGCAACAGTCAACGCCACCCACTACACACTGGAAACCCCTCTAACTGGCTGTCAGACCACCATGTATCCCATGCAGGCTAGCTCAATGGTTCTCTACATCAACTCTGTGAGTACGATGCCTATAATTACATCTTGATCCTAATTTACCATTATGCCATGATCTACAGTACAGTGTATCAGGTAACAAGTAATGGCAACAATACTGTTTAAATTAACCCATGACCAGTGGCTTCTCACAGGATCAGAGTTCTAGTTTATAATGTAAATACAAAGAAAATATTTTTTTCTCATCTTTTTCGAATCGTGGGGAACACTTTAAAGTTTTATGAGATTCAACATTCACATCTGACACTCCCAGTTATCTTCATTAACATGGAATGCATGCAGTGTGTTTGCTCTAACAAGTAAGGATGAATCACTTCCTCCCAGGCCTTTTGAAATATTTTGTGGGTAAATTTTGAACAACACGTTTTCAGTCCAATGCCGATTAAAAATCCTGGGCGGATGTCCAAGGTTCTCTTTTGTGATAACTCTTGGATGCCGTGACTACCTAAGACCTCTGGTCAAAACAAATTAATTTTCATTTTCTGGTCCCTACACATCAAAGATGATCTCCTTTTGTTGGCTGTTGTTTTTCCGGTCCTGTGATAAATGATTCTAATTCAGTAATGGTACCAGTGGCAGGTCAGCTAACTTTGGACTAGACTTATGCAAGACAATTGATGTCACTGAGGTCGTGCTCTCACCTCATTAAATCAATTTTCTAAAAACACCCTCAACTCATCTCAGACCCCTGAAGTCCTGAAGTCTATGGAGAAATGAGAAATATGTTTCATGTATTTGTCTAGAGCCAGTCGCGCTGTTGAAATAGCTGGACATTCCCACATTTCAAATCCAACTCATTGGTTGCAGAATGTTTTGGCAACCCTCTCACAGATTCTAATCTCTGTGCCGTTTGCAATTTAGCAACACCACTCACCAGTGGATCTATTGAAAAAATATGGATAGGATTTTTCAAAAGTGTTCCGTTCACTTACCTATAGATGTATCTTATTTTTGTGTGAATTATGAACTCCCGCTGTGGATTACAGGTCATGATAAGTCACGCTGAGCCCAAGGATGGGAGTGGTGGGCCGCTGGATTACGAGGATCTGGAGTCTGGAGACGTGCTGTTCCCAAGAGACACGGAGGAGTTAGAGCGGACTTCTCTGGAGCCCACAGAGCACCAGTCCTCCTTAATGGTAAGACATCTGACTCACTTTGGTTCTCGCACCGTAAGAGCAGGGCGAGAGTCGATGAGTCAAGACCGCTGATGATATACCTCTATGTAAATCATGTCCAGTTGGATGAAACTTCATTTCCCAGAGCCTCATGGTGCTAGTAAAGACTGGCTTCTGCACTCTCACTGTCTCTCCACGATGTCTGTTTTTTTAACTTCTCTTGACCTGACATTTTCCATTTTGAATTTTCTCCATCTTCAACGATAACTTTCCTTTGTTCCTTCTCCCCCTTTCTCTACCGACTTATTTTCCTTTGTCTCATCCATTCCCCATCCCCTCATTTTTCTTGTCTATATCTCTTGTGTCTCTTCCCTACTTTCTGGTCCATCTTGCTGTGATGAAAAACTGACACACAGTCATGTGGGGTGAGGGTGCTCAGTGGTGGAATCTGATGTCAGATCCCTGCTGATGTTTGTGTTGGCTTTGCCTTATTTTCCTCCTAGTTCAATTGCACGTACCGAAAGAACCAGGAAACCCCAGAAGCAGTTCCCAGGATTGTACCGGGACGAGCCAACAAGGAGCCAGTCAGCAACATGACGTTCAGCATGGACTTCTACAATACAAACCTCTTCCGGGACCCAGCGCCCCAGGCCTTCCACACTGTTTCAGAAAATCAGCAAGTCTTTGTGGAGGTACACTGTGCACACATTCATTTTTACCATTTGGAAAATTTGAGAGTACATTTCCTCATCCTGTGAGTCTTGCAGATGAATATGATATTGTCTTGTGCAACTTTACAACTTTTGGTCTCTGCCTTTTGGAATATCAACACTGTCGTAACAGCAGAGAAAACTGCGCTGTGTGTACTCTTTGTCTAGGATTTCAGCTCTAACGTGCTTTGATCTCTTAGTGTGGCACCCGCAAGGTCAATTTGTATTTTGTCTAGTTTGGGCTAGAGAGCTAACACTCATTTTCACCCCCCCTCATGTGCCTTGGTACCCTGTCTGGCCCAGAATAGTTGTTTTGCACCAGTAATTATGGTGGTCATGTAAAAGATGGTAAAGACTCATACTATGAGCTCCTTTGAAGTGTTGATTTATGGTGATATCAGGGGGAGATGCTTCACTGACAGTGTGGACACAGAGCCAGCAGGTTACAAAGGGTTTTCTGTGTATGAGGCTTTGGCTTAACCCTCTCTTCAGATCTCACACCGGGCTGAGAGCTGACCTGAGGCAGCGGCCAAAAGGTGCGCAGGAGCTTGCTGTTGTGCAACCGCACTTTGGCACTCACAGTGTAGCTTTTATTTAATCCATAGCCTACCTGTCACCAACTGTGTGCCTATGATATACTGCTGTTAATTTATTCCTAGATTTAATTTCAGTTATGTATTATGAGCCTCAATCTGGGTCATTTCCTATCTTTTTAATTGGCTGTTTTTCAGTAATGTTTTTTTTATTTTGATTTATTTATTTTTATATGTCTGTGTCTGAGTGTCTGTGTTTGACTCTGGCCAAGACCTTTGACAACTTTGGCATGAGGATGTCCTCATTAGAAAGCATTGGGAGTGAAAATCAAACAGAAGGAATAAGTATTTGTCTTGTGATCTCTGAGCGGTAAGATCTTCTTAGTGTTCTTATTGGGACTGAATTCAAATTTAAATGTACAGAGTTTCTCTCTGTGTTAAAAAAGCTCCAGGACAGCCAAAGTCTTGTGCCGATATCAAGATGGTGGTCCTCACTATGGTTCCAGACACTCACAAAACATTATGACAGCTAGACTTTGACAAATGGTTCAACAACCAGAAGTGAAAAGAGCGTGCAAGAATTGAATTTATCAGAGTGATAATTTTGAACAGCAGCTCAGAGATTTTTGACAGGGGAGGTTTTTAACAGAAAGGCACCACTGAGCACAGATATTAAAAATGGGAACAACTCGATTACCTTGACTAAGCAGAAATGATGGATCGACACACTGATCATTAGCCCATTGAGTGTAAAATGGTGATAGTCCTTGTGAAGTGAAGTAAAAGGATGATTTTTTTTCCTTCAAAACCTAACCTAAGTATTAATGACTACAGCATGAAAAATGAAAAATCTACTCAACTAGTTAACGAAAGTGGTACTGCATTCCTGCCCGCCTTTGTCAACAAGAAATAATTTCACTCATCAATCATCACTTCAGTCCTGGTAACAGTGAAAAGCTTGTCATGAAAAATGACAAATGATCCATCTATCTGAAGAATGAATGTTTGTTTTTTTTCCTTTCTCCTGTGCTTCAGGTCACAGGCACCACAGCAGATCCACAGCTGGGCTTTATGATCCAATCGTGCTTCATTTCTCCCAACTCAAACCCCAACGCAGCCTCAGACTACACCCTCATGGAGAATATCTGCCCCACGGACGACTCTGTCAAGTACTATCCTCACGCCCAGACGGACAGGAGGAGGTTCAGCTTCACCTTCAACTCAAAGTTCAATGTGTCCCTACTCTTCCTGCACTGTGAAATGTCTCTGTGCTCCAAGAGATACCAGAACAACCAAAGACTGCCGCTGGTATGCAGTTTAATCCTCCCCAAATTACTACCCAGACCCAGATTAGGTTTTTTTGATCCCTTACATGTATAATGATTTGTTAATTTACAATCCATCAAGGTTTTTTTTTAATCTCTCCAGAGCCATAGAGCATTAGCATTGTTTGTTTGACTAGACTAGCTGTTGATGTCAATGTTTTAGTTTGCCGCCTTTGCTCTGGCCGGCCTGAACCGTTCAGTTTCAGGTCTGCACCCAAAGCTAAGCAGGAAACATGAATCCATGTAAGGTTTGCCAAGTATTCAGCTGCAGAACAAAATAAGCATCCATCTCAACCACTCACTCCTTTTACTGTGTCATCTATCCAACTCAGCCAAGTCACTGGACTGATACAACCTCTTAACACCTTTTTTCTGCTCATTTGACCTCTTTTTACCTGATAGTATACCAAAAAAAAAATCTTGTCAAAGTAGTGCCAGGGGCCTGAGGCTGACTCGTGATAGTTGAGATAATTGTTACATTCTGATTATGATCAGGGTAAAGCTGAGGTTCATGAGTTTGTATGATTTTCTCACATTTATACCTTTGGTCAGGGATGAGAGAAGACTTTTTGTTGAAGATTTGTTCTAGGCTGAGAAATTTGAGAGTTATCTTTTGCTTTGTAAAACCATTTTTTAGTAAGAAGAAGAAGAAGAAGTATAAATGCTCTGCCCAGGATAGTATATTTTGTTTTGCACAGTGTAAAAAAATTTTTTATTTTCTTTATTAATTCTCTTATTTTGATTGTGATTGTTTTTTCTCCACACAGTGCCTAAAACCCAATGAGACCTGTGATTCTGTCACTCTGGACACTATCCTGGCTATGATGATGAACACGAAGACGTCTACCAAGCCGCTTGTTGTGGTGCCAGATGGAGACGAGATACCAGGTTAGCACAGTGGAAAAAAACAAATTTTTAACCTATTTAGGCCTGATTAATGATGACTGCCTAAGTAAGATGCATGCAGGTCTTAAGAATCAGTCACTTGCTGCTGGTGGGCATGTGTATTTGCACTGTCACCATACTTCTACTTCCTTCTCAAAAATACTTCCATCCATATTTCTTTTTTGTTGGATTATAAATTGAGTTCTGGTTTCCGTTCCGGGGAGTACATAGAGAGTGATAAGAAAACTGGAGTAAAGAGAGCAGCCTGTCTCGATGTCAAAGGAGCCAGAGAAATCTCAGTCCAGTACTTGGAGATTAGACCAAACCATCCAAGCCACAAAACATTGCACATCACATCCCCACATCTGGTCATCATTAACTGTGGTGTGTGTGTATGTGTGTGTGTCTGCGTGTGCATGTCTATGTGCCTGCATGCAGGTTGGTGTGTGTGTGTGCATGCGTCTCTGTACGTTAATGTGTACACATGAGTGTGTGTGTTCTTGTGTGTGTGTGTGTGTGTGTGTGTGCTAGCATATGGTTGATTGGAGTGAAAGGGAGTTTGCTCACGCTGAGGCCCAGTTCTGCTGCTCTGGACCGGTCTGTGCTGAGGGAGAGGTGGAAAAAGAGGAGTCATGCAGCACGGAGCTACAGTTGTTTTCACTTAGGGCCTTCACTGTGGCCTCCCCTTTCCACGAGAGAGGGGGAGGAGGGAGGGGTGTGTGTGTGTGTGGAGGGGAGGTGGTCTTCTTGTTGGCTTCGGGAGTGCAGCCAGAGCCTAAAGGCCCCTCATCGCTTGATTAGTCACTCAGTCATTCACTCACTCTATCGCACAGTCTCTGGGGCTCCGAGAGCAGGGACAGAGTGCGATCAGAGGGAGGGTGGAGCATGCAGGGGAGGCCTGAGGTAACCACCACCACGTTTTACTAATTATGACCTAAACTGAGATGTGGTGATATCATGTGTGCCCAATCTCTATTTAACTGCCAGGGCTTTTCAAATCTGCACCCCCTCAGAGCAATTACATCAACGAGAGAACTATGGTCGGTTTGAGTCAGCTTTATTGACTCACAAGTTCAATATAAGTCATGCCATTTTAATCAGTGTGAGCTGTGACTGTTCAACTAGCAAATAAGCATGCCGAACAGAAGTGGGTGGGTTTATTAGATTTTGATTGGATGCAATTAACGAACGTACAACTTTTGGGTTTCACTGCTGGGCAGAGATGTAGATGCAATCATTGAGGGAAAGCATCAGATGATCTGATGATGTTAGAGAAGAACCTGAACCATGTAAGCCCTTTCAGATCTTGGGGAACAGAGACTCTGAAATTTGCAGTAATGAGTGACTCCAGACTGTGCCAATGGGAGAGTAAGCTGAGCTAGTCCAACCTGGCAGCGGGCAGCAGTGTGCGCTGCCCATGCCAGTATGCCAGTGCACTGGGTTTATTTTCCATGGTGCAGATTAAGTAAACACAGATATGCCGTAAACCCAGTGAAAGACCACAATTTTAAAGGCCATGTTTTCTAACACAAAGGCATCTCTTATGCTGAGATGGCAAACAAAACAAGAAGCCTTTCAAGGGCCACAGTTCTGCACTGGACAGCATCCCAAAGAGTTCAGCTTGATCTACAAATCAAAGAGGGCCACTTGTGGCCAACATGCTGCATGGAAAAACATAACAGCCTCAAAGCCTTGCCATCAAAAGTAGATTTATTGCCTCACAACATCAATAAATTTACTCCCTTTTTTTTACAGATCTGGTAACTTTCAGGAAAAGTCGAGTAATATCGTCTATTTCAGAGGAGGGAGGGTGGACAATATCATTACTCAAGTACAAGTTCAATTTACTTTTACTCAGCACAGAGTAAATGAAGAATATACTTGAGTACAAGTGAAAAACCTTGGTGTCAAAAACTACTTACATTAAGTACTTAAGACTTTGCTTCGGTTACATTAATCTACTTCAAAAAACTTTTTTTTTTCTGATATTAGAGCTATAGCAATAAAAGTTACTGGGAAGACTGAAACTGTAGTGTATGAAATATGTTCTGCAGGTGAATATGTTGGCCCTTTAAAATTCTTATCCTACTAAGCAGCTGATGTGATAAATCTATGTGATTTTAATTTACTATAGCAGCAATACATCACCTTATAGCCTGCTGAATGAGAAACTTCTGCTGCTCATAGGCTATGCATTCAACTATGTCAGTTAGGCTACTTTATCATAAAAATGTTTTGCCTATTGAAGTAGATGATTCTAAAATTTTAACTTTTTACAAGTACAGGCACCCTACAATAATTTTTGTCCTGTAAATATGAATCTCCATCATTGGTGCAAATGTGAACCATAAACATAGATAATTTTTGTTAGGGATCATGATCGTAATAGAGATATTCCACTTCCTAAGTTTGCGCTGCCCAACTGATATTGCTAGCAACTCACTATAAATCTACAAGGATGTGTTAAAAAATAACAACTTAACAGTGCCATTCGTAACACAATATGGACTTGGCAACAACTTGATAATGGCTGAAAACCATGACCACTTTCAAAACGGTGTTCATTTCACTGTTTTGAAAGCAGAAGCACTGATTAAACTTTGAAGAGGCCTATTGAGGGCAAAGTGGTAGTAGTCCTTTTAAGTGTCGTGGAGCGAAAAATCTGTACTTGAGTTAGAGTTCAAGCTTGACCAGGCTACTGAGAAAAGTACAAATCCTTGAAAAATATTCTCAGTTGATTGTAGCTGTAGCTCATTCCTGCACAGCTCTAATCTGTTTTCACCAAGTACATACTAAAGGGAAAGTACGGAGCCCCTAAAGTCCCGAAAAGTTATATTTTTTTTATCTTGTGCGCATAAGTTAATTATCTTGTGGGAACAAGTTATTATCTTGTACACACAAGATAAAAAAATATCACCTTTCGGGACTTTAGGGGCTCCGTAGTAAAGTCGTGCGTCAAACGGTGTTTTACGAACCGTATATGATTATGCACAACTTCTGTGTATTGGTTGTCTGTGGCACTGCATTAATTCCTATCATATGGCCCTGTGGAACAGAGCTGTTTGGAGTAAACACGCTTTGAACTGTCAAGCTGAATGTTTTGTAGTCAAATCAACTGCAGATTATTGTGTACAGACCCCCAGTGTCAAGAGTCTTACAGAGGCTCCATCAGTGGTTTCTGCATGCCATGAGGAGGGGAGGGGGTCAGAGTTGAACAGAAACAAGGCATTACATAGGAGTGTGCTTCCATTCCAAACTTGGATAAACAAATGACGTTCATCCAGATATCAGAACTGTTCCAACTCTGGCAAAAGCTTAAAGCTCTTCATCGGTCTATTTTAGTTTTAACTCCTATAGCACTGCCTGTCTAATAGTTCAAATTGTGAGCAAAACTTAAGGCCTGCAGTTTTGAGTGATAGTGAGAGTGGGTATGTCATTGGTTATCAACAGTATAGTAGATTTGCAGGTACAATGACAATATAAAGTGTTTTTGCTGGCAGCCAATAAGAAGGGAAAGAGATGTAAACCCCATATTGCCATGCAAGTCTGTCCTGTTGATCTGAACTATTGTCCGAAGTATCAGCAAATTCAGCTCTGGTAGTGTATAAGGCAAATAGTAAGTGTAATGTTTGAGGATCCTTATTGTTCCTTATGCCATTTCATGTCACTGCCAGATAAGTACTCTGTGGTGTTTGAAAATATACAATGAGTTTTGAGCTTTACTGTCATGGAAGTTTCTCAGAGTCATGTAACTTTCTCACCATATAAAAGATCATTTAAACTTTCAGTTCAAGTCAGAAAACCAAACCACACGACGGTTTCACACGACAATCTCTTGCTGACCTCAGCTTAGTGTGCTATTCCTCTCTTGCTTGTGGGGCTGAAAGTGGCCAGTCTCTGCATTCTTTGCATAACAAGTCAGGAGGGACAGATAACACTTGAGGGGTGGGCCGGGGGGGGGGGTTGGGCATCCTCTGGCCATTGCCCCTTCTGAAATTAAACTCTCCTCTGATGACCTGTCATCATCCGCCATGCGGGATGAAAATTCAAAGGTGTTCCTTCCGAGAATAGCACCCATTGTGCCTGGGTCTTGGACCCGTACCAGGCTTGCTCTTGAGCTCGCCCCTACACAAGCGCCTTTGTATTGTTTGCTAAGACATCATTAGAGCTAATTTCACTTTTGAAAGCCATCCAGATGGCTTGAAATAAATGGGTAAGCGGAGCCATGGTTGGAGTCAGTAGGTTCATCCTCTAGGACACTGTCAGCGCACAGAATAGGTTTCGCTCTTTCAGCTTTTTTTTCTGGTTCGGGTTCCTGTATCACATTCCACAGAGAACTGCTTATCAACACAGTGCAATATCAGCAATCTGCTTTGCTCTTGACTTGTCAGACTGTGCTCCGAAAACCCAGTGTGTTATTTTGAATGTCAAGTTTAAATGTCAAATTTCAAGTTCATTATGTATGCTGTGCCTCATTTTATGGTCAACGTACACTAAATGAAACTGATTTTTATTTTGCAGTTATACCTACACGCACAACACCCGGAAGCCCACCCAGTCCCCCTGGTGAAAGTAAGTTAATATATGCAAAACTATCTTATTTGTACTTCTTACTTACTTACTTCTTCATTTTTTTATTGGGACCCATTTTGCCCTATATATACAACAAAATACGACGATAAATATAATATAAATATAAATGCAATGATACGATGTATATACTGTATGGTGTGTGTGTGTGTGAATTTAGTTTCTAATATCTCCCAGTTGTCAGGTCATCCAGTATGAACTGTGTGCCTCTTTGTCTTTCAGCCATACTGTACGTCCTGGACACTCCGACAGTAGTGGGGATCGCCTTCGCGGCCTTTGTGATCGGGGCGCTGTTGACTGGCGCCCTGTGGTTTATCTACTCACACACAGGTAGGTCTCTCTCTCTCTCTCTCTACCTGCTGCTCCGCGGCCCTCGCCCGCCTCTCCACGTTAATGAAAAGATAAGGTGCAGAAGAATGTCAGAGTGTCTCGGTGCCAGAAATCTGCCGTTGGGATTGCCAAACATCCTGCTGCTGACAGAGGCCAGTTAACAATAACATATTGACTCCTCTACTGTAAATATATCCTGTTGGTCAGCAACAACGGCTCTTCTCTTTCCTGCCTTTGAATGTTTTTGGGGGCAGCGGGGTGGTCAGCGAATATTCTCAGCACAATGGCTATGAGACGGGTTGGAAATTCCCCCTGTTAGGTTTAGCGGGGCGCTCACAGGAAAAGATACACAATCTGTCCATTAGCCAAGACCTTCCCCGTCGTCCCCAGCCTGCCGACCCCGGCTGACCCCTGGGAGGAAGTGCGCTCCCGGCAGCCCACTGAGTTCACCGCTGCACAGAGCGGCCCTGTTCTTGACCCGGCCGTTTGACTGGTGATCTGCCGTGCCGTTGACCTGCTGCCCCGCAGCCGATGTGTTCTCCGCAGACATCTTTCATAAACAGGGCCAGGAAGTTCGAGTTTAGAGGTTAGGAGTTTCAGAAGATACAACAATGTGACTAAGTGTTTAAGTTTACACTCACAGTTTGGAAGGAGCTCAAGGTTGGACAGCGTCAGATGACGATTTGTAAGTTGTCCAGCTTTTTGGTCAGGGAGCTGTGAATGGATAGATGCTTGATAAGGATACACTTACTACAAACTGTTGGATAATGCAGTTGCAGTCATGTTCAGTCGCATTTATCATTAGTCTACTTTGTCTACCGAACACGTTTTCATTCAGCGAGCAGGACAGATCAGTTGTCAGATGTTAAGTCCCCTTATCTTTATCCCAATATTTGTTTTGGCACCTCTATAGAAAGCCACTTTATTTGAGTTTTATGAGTTTCCTAGAGAGACCAACAAAGAAACGCATGCCTTTTGATTGGCTGATTTCCCAAAGATTTTGGAGGTCAAAAGTTGAACATCTGAAGAGAAACAGGTGTCAGGATAGTAGTTATGAAAAGAATACAAGTGGTCCAGTCCTTCAAGAATTTGCGATAAAAGAGCTTAAGGCGCATGTTCCTGGTATTGTTGTTGTTGTTAAAGCAGGGCTTTCTGTTGGGTCACAGTTTGGAAGGGCCTGTTATGCTGTCTTAACTGAAATACCCTTACATGGCAACACTGGCAGTTCCACGTTAACCCCAAGAATGTAGATCCCCAAAAACAACCACCAAAAATATCAGTCCAGGGTGTATTTTAAACCAGTGCACAGAGTGGTGAAACATGAAAATAGAGCTACATTTATCCCCTTAGGGCCAGAGGACAATGTTGGATGTTCTTGGTCGCTTGAAAAAGGCCCAGTTTCCACTTTTTTTATTACACGTTGGAGCTGTACTTGGAGTTTTTGGATCCATACTAGCTTAATTCCTTACAAGGGAATTTAGAGATGTAAATACTTCAAAAGGGTTTTTTTTTCTTATCTTGGCCTTCCTTATCTATGACACATAATCAGTCTGCATTTTGCTATTTTATTTTTTTATCTTGCCATTGATTTGAAACAAACACCCCCCCCCACACACACACACACAAACTCTTAAGAGAGGGCTTTTCCGTAACTACAACATTTAAGAAGAATGCACTCGTAAAATAAATGAGTTTAAGAAATAGAAGTGTCTTCAATGGTGCTTCCTCTACATTGCCAAAGAATCCTTGGACATGTATTTTTGGAAATGCTGTTTGGAGTGTGGACTATGCTATTGTGCAAGAGGTGCTATGATCAAGCAACCACAACCATCTTCAAGAGGTTAAGGCAGATTGTCCCAAGAGAGGCATCCATTGCAGCCAGTGGATGTGAAGTTTTCATACAAAATATAATTCCATGACATACAATTACCCTTTATCTCCCCTATCTAGCAAGATAATACAATACTTCAGTCAATGGACTCGGGAATTCATGTTTCCTCACAGAATGGACAGATAGGAGAGGTGAATCCAAGTCCCTTTGTTTTTGAAAGCTCAGGATCCTGTGAGGGGAGAGACTGTTTTTTTAGCCGGAACTCTTTGGCAGCTCTGCTCTGGTAAACATTAGCAGAACTGAGGGGCCTATGAGAGGGAGCGAGATGCGAGATAGCCTGTGGACTCATGTGCACAAGCCTGCCAAATATGAGCACATATACGCACACTCCATATACACTCTCTCACACACACACACACACATCCACACACACACACCTCATAGCACAAATTACAAAGAGAAAGTTCCCTAGGACCCTCTCCACTTTTCTGGGTGGGACGCGGCTAGGAAACAAGCAGCGGACACACTGCATTTTAATACCAGAAGCATTGTGCCAAATACAGAAATTAAACACAGACTTGGCTTTATTTCAAAAGTTTTTGGTTCTCTGTCAGAGAGGTTTTTCCAAACAAATGGAAGCATTTTTATTTGCCCCTTAACTTTAAGCTCTGGATCCCGGGAATCTACAAACTGGAACGCTCATTTATACATAGAACAATAAACAAGTCAGTGGTTTGAGATCCAGTCAGAAGGCCCTATCTTGTGTTTATTCTGCTTTATCTGCTAAAGCTAGGCTAATTGCTTCCAGA
This sequence comes from Centroberyx affinis, assembly GCF_046629955.1. Taxonomy (NCBI): domain Eukaryota; kingdom Metazoa; phylum Chordata; class Actinopteri; order Beryciformes; family Berycidae; genus Centroberyx; species Centroberyx affinis. The sequence goes on from NW_027280968.1 coordinate 180,171, forward strand.
TAACAAAAGGCATGAACTGAATGAACAACAGGCCTCCTCACCTCTTTCTATTCAGAATATCATCTGTCAGATAGGTGATTGGTCGCTCCTGGGCTTTGAGGTGTATCTGTAACAAATCATAGAAGCAATTGGTCACTTTGTGGATAATTAACAGCAGAAGAACAGATAACTATTAGCCTCTGTGGCAGATGGTACAGGAAGATGGAAAAAAGATGGGACAGATGAGATCCAAAGTCCACAACTTGCACAAAGTGCAATCATATGATCAAGGAAAAGTAGCATTACTTCAATGCATTCTTACTCAAGCAGCAGTGATGCAAATGACCCATTTAGTTATTAAGGTTGGTATACAAATGTTTCCACTCAGCAAATGTAAATAGTTTATGTAGAGCTGTGCACAAAATAATGCAACGAAGAATGGAGATGATCATTTTAACTATTAGGGTTTATCCGGTGTTGAGTACCGACAATCCTAGTAAACTGTAAGAGAGGAATCAGTACATTTTTTCCTTCAAAATAAACTTCAGTAAGACTACAGGGCATGCTCCAGTGACTTAGAGGAGTACAATGTGTAGCTGTAACTAAATAGTTGTACTATGTTCCTGCCCACCTCTGGAATGTTGTGATTTATATACATTTTTCTCTATCTTCCTTTTGTCCCATATCTTCCCCCCCCCCCCCCCCCCCCCCTCTCTCTCTCTCTCCTGCTGTATGTCTAGGTGAGACAGCTGGCACACAGCAGGTCCAGAAGTCTCAGCCGGCCTCGGAGAACAGCAGTGCGGCCCACAGTATCGGCAGCACACAAAGCACACCCTGTTCCAGCAGCAGCACAGCGTAGCCCAGGGCAGCCCAGCGGGACGCTCGCCCCTGCCGGGGCACAGGAAGGGCCAAACGGGTCACAGGGACTGGTTTGTTGACATTTGTTTCCTCGGATGAAAAGAATTATTTTGGGGATGCTTTGTGATAGGAAGGAAAGAAGTATGATTTTAAAAAAAGAAGTTGAAGAAAAAAACATAATATCACCTTCAGTCCTTCAGTTCCCTTTGTGCCACTTCAACAGTGTGTTTGGACTTTACAAAACTACTGTGCTGGTATTATCGGTCTGAGGATGTTCAGTAACAGTTCCGAGGCCCAGCTTGGCAGCCACACCTCAAATCTAGTGCCTCACTACAGCTACAAGAAACAAATGTGAGTTTAATACCAGGCATTTTTTTTCTAATCCAAATGCTGCTTTTTCCGACCACAACAGAGCCTTTTGTTTTTACCTTAAATGGCTTTTAGGCAGGAGGTTACAAGCAAGCGTACACCAATGGC